>NW_008751724.1:692150-694682 GCF_000715545.1 Opisthorchis viverrini
TTATCTCTCATCGCTACCAGAGAGCTCTCAAGTTTCGAATGGTACGTAAACTCTTAGGGCTCGTTTGTGTGATTAAAAGGGTAACTATCCCCCTTCTGAGCGATAAAGCCTATTGCAGTTCTTCTCACTCTTGACGAAGTATGTGATTCAGCGAACCTTGGAAAATTCTCACTGACGCGGTTGCTTTCAAGATTAGAAAACACATGATTATTAGGTATAGTATTCGACGCATTAGGTCCAATTCCGCCAAAACTCTCATCCTTACTGCATATGACATGACTTATCTCATCCGCACAGCTCATAGCAAAGTGAAGCTATCCATGTGTTGATAGATAATAATGCGTTTCATCGATGAAAGCTGTGCCATAAGTTTGCCGACAATCCAAGCCCTTATCTGTCGCGTTAGGTATTCTAACACACAGATAGTAAGGCTGCCGGTAGTGAGCTGTAAAAGCAGCTTACCGAAAGGTTACCACCCGATTCTCCAAATTCTGTCGCTACATGCTACTTGATAGAGTCATGTTTAGCTCAACGATCCACGAAAACTAGTGGGTTCGGTGTGACTCAATCGTTGACTCCCCATGAACCTAACTCCCGGGAAAACTAACCAAGTAGTTTCACCTTTGATAGACGTGAGCTCAGCAGCCGAGTTTCCCGCATCAAACAATAAGGTACAAAGCTCATGAAGTTGCCTGACCTTCCTTCCAATGTCAGTGAAATCTGCTAGACTCCAAACAGTCCTGATAACTCTGAAGCTGCTTTGGTATCCAGGCCCACTTTGCAATTCACACACGTTCTGAGACCACACAAAAGAATCAGTCAGAACCAAATATTATGAATTAAACTGATTATTATGTCCCACCTCGGGTGAGTCAAACCTCTTTATACCTGGATATTCCACATGATCAATAAGACGATCAACCGCACGCGCGTGCACATTACTGGCACATTCATAAATAAAGCTCTCAGACGTCTTATCTCAAAGTACTGATCAGCTGTCATTCTAATAACCTCCACTTTCGTAACTAAATCTGCTGTGCCATCAACTAAGAGTACTCACTTGAACGCTTTCAGGGTATCCCAATATACATACCGCGCTGAGCTTTCTTCCATCTCTAGACCCTCACAAACTTACTTATTAGCTTCAAGTTTCATATCTTTCCATCATCAGAAGCCCTTAATCGCCACCACAAGTGAGTTTCTTGTTTGACCACCCATCAAAACCGCAAATGTTTCTATTAACTCGGCACAACCCCCTCCGGATCCTGAAACGAGCACTGCAACACATCTCTTAACTAGGACAACGACTCTATCAGCCATTGGAAGCACCCGCTCATGTCAAAGCCTTCCTGGCGCACTGTCTCTCCACATTCAACCCCTGCCAAAATACACTTCCGGATGCAAGCATTTACTGTCGAGGCTTTGCTACATTACCTCCTCTTAACTACACCCCCGAGAATATGCTCCGCTTCCTTCACAAGATAATCCAACTTTGCTCCAGTCTCCCAATAATTACACGAAAATTGATTCAAACCAAATATGCCATGTGTTCGGTAACATCCTACATTCACATTCCTGCATTCACAAAAATGCAAGTAGAGCGAACTGTGTTCCGTTGTCAGATATGATAGCAGAAACGATTAAGACTTCCTGTAAGTAGGTAGTGTTTGCTGTTATCGTCGTTGTCCTCATGGAAGAGATCACTGGTCACTTGCTGTAAGCGTCCACGATAATGACCGTTCATGGGACCAGCATAGTATAACTGTATCCTTGACCATGCATTTGAAGGTACCGGCCAAGAACGGAGTTCACAGTTGCAAGTGAATTTTGAGAGCAACGCACATTGGTGGCAATGTTTGACGAGAGTTTTGGCTTGGCTGTAAATACGAGGTAAATGGACATAGCTTAGGTCAATGATTTTACCCAATTGATCCCTAGATGTCCTTAATTAAACTGCTTCAATACAAGCATTTGCGCCTCCTCCGGAACGAAGGTGCGTTTTGCAAACAATAGGCATTCATCAAACGTATGTGAAATGACTGCAGCAACTCCGTAGCTGAACGCATAGGTCACAACACTGATATCACAGAATTGGTCGTAATGTGCCAAAAGCAGGTCGGAAGTAAGTATAGCCACCTCTGAGTTTGGCAAAGGTATAGTTGGTGGAAGAAAAAATAGTTAAAACAATAATTAAAAATAATCTACTCCCTCTCTTCACCTTCCTACTTCTTTGAATTGTTCGAAGAAACTTATACCATGTTTTTCCCAGGCAGGTCTCTGCCCTGGACTACACTATCAACTCCGTTCAATGAGTAGTGCCTCATGCTGCCTAACCCCAACCAACATGAAACAAGCAAAAGTCAGAGTTCCTCATACCTGACAACGGATGATACGCCTCGCAATTCATTCCGCACACACAATATCAACTCCATGAGTAGTGCCTCATGCTGCCTAACCCCAACCAACATGAAACAAGCAAAAGTCAGAGTTCCTCATACCTGACAACGGATCGGATGCCTCGCAATTCATTCC
>NW_008751724.1:694735-743910 GCF_000715545.1 Opisthorchis viverrini
ACTCACTTGAACGCTTTCAGGGTATCCCAATATACATACCGCGCTGAGCTTTCTTCCATCTCTAGACCCTCACAAACTTACTTATTAGCTTCAAGTTTCATATCTTTCCATCATCAGAAGCCCTTAATCGCCACCACAAGTGAGTTTCTTGTTTGACCACCCATCAAAACCGCAAATGTTTCTATTAACTCGGCACAACCCCCTCCGGATCCTGAAACGAGCACTGCAACACATCTCTTAACTAGGACAACGACTCTATCAGCCATTGGAAGCACCCGCTCATGTCAAAGCCTTCCTGGCGCACTGTCTCTCCACATTCAACCCCTGCCAAAATACACTTCCGGATGCAAGCATTTACTGTCGAGGCTTTGCTACATTACCTCCTCTTAACTACACCCCCGAGAATATGCTCCGCTTCCTTCACAAGATAATCCAACTTTGCTCCAGTCTCCCAATAATTACACGAAAATTGATTCAAACCAAATATGCCATGTGTTCGGTAACATCCTACATTCACATTCCTGCATTCACAAAAATGCAAGTAGAGCGAACTGTGTTCCGTTGTCAGATATGATAGCAGAAACGATTAAGACTTCCTGTAAGTAGGTAGTGTTTGCTGTTATCGTCGTTGTCCTCATGGAAGAGATCACTGGTCACTTGCTGTAAGCGTCCACGATAATGACCGTTCATGGGACCAGCATAGTATAACTGTATCCTTGACCATGCATTTGAAGGTACCGGCCAAGAACGGAGTTCACAGTTGCAAGTGAATTTTGAGAGCAACGCACATTGGTGGCAATGTTTGACGAGAGTTTTGGCTTGGCTGTAAATACGAGGTAAATGGACATAGCTTAGGTCAATGATTTTACCCAATTGATCCCTAGATGTCCTTAATTAGACTGCTTCAATACAAGCATTTGCGCCTCCTCCAGAACGAAAGTGCGTTTTGCAAACAATAGGCATTCATCAAACGTATGTGAAATGACTGCAGCAACTCCGTAGCTGAACGCATAGGTCACAACACTGATATCACAGAATTGGTCGTAATGTGCCAAAAGCAGGTCGGAAGTAAGTATAGCCACCTCTGAGTTTGGCAAAGGTATAGTTGGTGGAAGAAAAAATAGTTAAAACAATAATTAAAAATAATCTACTCCCTCTCTTCACCTTCCTACTTCTTTGAATTGTTCGAAGAAACTTATACCATGTTTTTCCCAGGCAGGTCTCTGCCCTGGACTACACTATCAACTCCGTTCAATGAGTAGTGCCTCATGCTGCCTAACCCCAACCAACATGAAACAAGCAAAAGTCAGAGTTCCTCATACCTGACAACGGATGATACGCCTCGCAATTCATTCCGCACACACATACAACATTGCGGTACGCCAATGTTTGGCTGGATAGCCCATGATCCATCATCCTTTAGCCATGGTTTATATGCTCAGGCCATCTCCGTTTTGTCCCAATTGTCCCAGTGGTAGCTGCAACCTTGTTTGCTCTCGCGACTTTCCTTCTCCAGACATCTGTTTGTCGTCTGCTTGTTCGAACTGACGGAGATGTTTCACTGGCCTGGCTTTTCCTTGATCGGATAAAACATCTGGTACCTGGAGTTCTTTTACAAGCCGGAATTGTGACAGCTTGGTGGCATGCCACATTATATATCTGTTAGCATACAACGGGGACGAAAACACCTTGTGGTGGTCGGTACGTCCTGCAGGGATTTTCGACTTGTTGCGTTGCACCATGGTGCGTTCGTGTACCCGCCACACCTCCAGTAGCAAGGACGCTTCGCTCATCGCCGGCGGTTCTGAGCATGGAAATCGGGAAGCCAGTAAAAGAACACTGATTTTGTGTTTGTTGCTGCTGGTCTAGACTCGTCCTGGTTGTCATTTAACTGGCGGAGCTATAGCTACAGACGATAAAAAAATGAAAAAAGAAAAAAACTGGCTTCCCGTCTGTTTATTAAAAGAAATTCGGAAAGAATGTGGATGGAATAGCCTGGAGACTCCATAACGCCCACTGGTTACATCGATATGCGGAGCTGTAGCTGCGACCGTCATAATTGTGGTTGCGCTCCACAAACTTGCACTTAGTCGCTTAAAAAAAGCACCTACCTACTGCTCCCAATAGTGAACATATGAAGTGAACAATACATGTATACAGAGGTTCCCAACCCTCCGCTATCAGCATGCAAGACTAATGCCCAAAGACTTTTTATTCGCCATACGCTACTTGTTAACTTGAAGCCGATAGCATTGCTCCGAGGACTGATGACTAATTCTGTTACACCTACATTCTCTCCAGTCACTGTCCAACTAATCCGGTAAATATCAGAGTAACCAGTCCATCATCTCGGAAGTTCACCCTCATCAGTCCTTATGCGCTTGATTTCCTTAAACACAACCACTCTGCGTGCTTATATAGGCCTTCAATGGATCCCTCGTACTTTGATATCGTATGTTAGCAAACCTAGCCCTTTTTCCCTAATATACTAAGTACACATCCATCCCTATCCTATTTCATATGATCACTTGTTGTCATCACCTTAATCGCGGTAGACGTCAAGTTTTTCTATGTATATTAACCCATTTTATCCCATTTGACGCCTCCTCAAACTCATCATGCTTTACTATTTAAATCCCATTACACCGTCTTTCCAAGCTCTGAACTTCGGCAATATCCCGTTAGGATGGCCTGGGTGGTTGGTATCCACTCCACACACACTATGATCCACAACCACAGGATTCCCGAACGGACCGAAAACATGCTATCCCATGGCCACTTTGTTCCACCTTGTTTCCTCGGCCGGCCTAAAAAGAATCCCGCTGCTAAAAGAATCGCCCAATGACCTTGAATGTGGCGTCCGCTACTGGTCTGCCCGAGAACCGAAGTTCGTTAGGTCAGTGATGGCAAGGCACTGCCATAACCAGCTTGACAGCACACCCGCAACTATGCCCTTCCTTCTGCTGCCCGCTTGTTCCATTAACTGCGAAAACTCTCAGGCTCCGCACCTGACCTTAGCTGCCTCCAAGGCATATTCGTTCTAATCGGCTGAAACTTTCATTCGAATTTAACCATTTCCATACGGTTGTGCTTCCCGGAAAATTCAAAAACTTTATATACAATTCCTATTCCGGCTCGTGTGTTGCCATCGTCTCACCCTTCCAAGGAACCATTATGCCTGGCTGCACAAGAGCGACACCGGCGAGTCTCTACAGTTCCGCTGTACACAATATTTATGGGATTCCTGTTACCACTTATTTGCTTTGTTAATCCATCCACTCCATCATCCCTACTCACGCTTATTATGACCCTGGCCATGAGCCCAACGGCCCAAGGCTACAAGAACTTAGCGGCGGTTTAAGGTTTCGGTTTAATATGACCGGCTGCATGAAGCTAACTTTGCCGCTTCACTTGATCTGATGTTCCGGCTCCTTGTGCTACAATATCGATTAGCTGCTGGGATATTGCCGGTGCGGACTTAACACCGAATGGTAGTCGGTTGTATTAGAAAAACCATGATGCTAACTGACTGTATGTAGGTGCTTACTCTCGTCTGACACTTCAACCTGCGAATACGCATCAGATAGATCCAACTTGGAAAGACGTTTTCAGCCGTAAAGGTTGGAAAACAGTTCATTTGGAAACGGCGGTGGGAATTAATTAGTCTCTAGTTTCACGTTGAGACCAGTCGAAAAGTGCGCACATATCTTAACTTTACAGTTAGGCTTTCTGACTACCACAATCTTTGCCTCACATTCTGTATGATTCACTGGTTGATTAACGCCCTCGTTTTACAGTCTATTAATCAACTACGAGCAAGAGGGCGTATGGAACACGCCTCTTTGGACGGGACACAGCTTTTGCATGGAAATAGAACGGCTTTCGTGATTGAGCACTTTTCGTGGGTATCGTTGAACACACCCGAATAAGTTTTCAAATGTTGCTGCGTCCATTTTGAGGTTTTGAGACATCATTGTTTATATGGTTGTAATTTCCATCAGCTCCATTTTGTCGATCCAGCCCAGGCAAAGGTCCAAATGTGCTACAGTGGTCGGGTGATACACTCCAGTAAAAAAGTATCTTGTTGCACAGCACAGAACAAGAATTCTAGCCGTAATTTTCCACCGGAAGCTTTTAGAGCAACACGATCTGTGAAGTTGAATGGAAGTTTGCCTATTATTTTCTAAGTGTCTTTTGAAATGATTGTGTTGCCGGAGGTGTGTCATTTGGGACGACTGACAAAAATTTCCACTGGTATTTCAAACCCGGGTGAAAGTGGCTAGTACTGGTTCGGTGTGTGGATTTAAAGGGCCCACTGTCCGCCTGAATACACTCCATAGACAGCTTTGTGGTCCAGTTACGTTTGAAGCTGGTTCTCCTATTGGGTTTCAGAGAAATATTGGATATGCGTTTAGGAATCAGCGTCCGAGTGATTGTTTCCAATTTTAGTTCAAATTAGCCGGCCTGATCAGAATGAACAATGAACTTCTCCAAGTTCATTGTTCTGATGCTTACTTTCCGTGAGGAATCACATCCCGTCCCGTGCCAGACATGACCTTTTGTTTTGCCTCCCCCCGTTGTGTTGCTACCAGCCACGTACCAAGTAAAGCGATGTGATTACGTCTCTGTTTGATGTGTTCCTCGTAACTGCGTTTCTCTGCCCTAAATGACCACCATATTTGAACTGTTCTAGTTTAGGCATGACTTTCTTCATGCCTGATAACTCGCATTATTGTGTGATTTCTCCTGACATTTGTTATGCCTTTTGTCTCTCCGTTCTATTATGACCATGCCTGCCGGCATGCGGGGAATAAAAAACATGATCCTCACTATCGTTTTAATCATTACACTTTGTAGTATTCGGAAAGTGCCTTCATTTTACTCTCGCCGGGTAAGCATGCCCTGAGATTTTGCAATTCAAAACGAGTAACAGGTTAATCCACAGCTCAACGATGCGAACGTAATGATACAATGAACGAAGCACTGGAGCAAAGTGAAGTGACGGTAAACATGTGTATTAAATGTTGGTGTCGTGTAGCAAGACTGATTAATATATCGCGATTGTCGTCATCGTTGAAGTCAAGGAAAAAACCATTGGCGTAAACTCTTTTCTTTTAAAAGACTAGAATTTCGTGCAATCAATAACCAAACCAAAATGGAACATGAGATTCCATCTAGCAAGGTTGGTTGCCGCAACTTTGTGCCGCTGGCGGGATGTGCGATGTTTGGCAGGTACAAGTTAAGAAGGTAACCAAAAGCTGGGAAATCAGCCGGATCGTCATCAAAATGCACCTTGGCCTGTTGGTTTTGGAACCATCAAATTGTGGAAGGTGAATGTTCATTCACTCGTAGGTCACATATTACACTGGCTATGCCATCCGCATTATACAAATACGAATTACATAAAGGAAACCCTGATATCTGGCTTAAAGTTATCACTATCTTACCCAGAATACCACAATCTTCACACGAAACTAAATATAAGATTTCTGCGTACAAATGGAAGCCTTCATATCTGAAAGACGAGATATGAGCTCATTTAAAGAAAGCTCTTGGCGCCAGTGGTGTATTCGCGCATGAAAGCCATCCAGGTACTCATCGAACGCCCGTGCGACACGCACGGAAGAGGACAATTGCAACTGAAATTCGTGGCGTGAAAACAACGCCAACGAGTTTCATAAATATGTTTAAGTCGATTCTAGGGTTTCCGAAAATATCAAAAAGGACTGCTTCCAGGGTTTTAGGGTTCTAAGGGTTTTGAATTCACTTCCATAGTTTAGGACACAAAGGCAGCGAGTATGTGCGAATTTTTAATTTCAGGCTGTTACATGACCGTAATGAGTGAGAATGCCACTATAACTAGAAAACCGTGTGGGCTTAACCGTGTACAATATCTAAAAAATGTGAAAAATGCTAAACTCAGACGTCGATGAATATTGCCTCCTGCAGTCGGCTGGCGGTGAACCAATCCAGGTTGCTGCGTAACCAGCATCCCTTTGAAGTAAACAGGTCAGTGGCAGCAAAGCAATCTTTTCACTCATTACATCAGGAATACTGGGAAGCAGTGGACAAATGGGCCAACCCGCTATCTCTCAATCGAATGACAAGTATAGTCATTGGGCCCGCAACTCCACGTCTCCAGTAATGAACGCCAGTATATATTTCGGACATCGTGCGTCATTAACCAAATGATGACTGGCAGTGACACTACGTCATGAAACACAAATAAACCAGGCATGCTGTTTTGTTTTAATGAGTCAAAAGGATTTAACATAAAGTGCGGAAATCCGAGTGCATTCAGACGATTACGTGTTGGTGAGATTTTTGAAACTTGTATTTGTGTTCAGGTGGATTGCATGTAATTCCTCGCAGTATCTTCAGTCCTCAACCATAAATCACGTCGAAAGCCACAATAAGAAGGTCAGAGGCGCTTGTAAAATGGCTGATAGAGGCCGGATGGTCAGTAAGAGGTAGCGTACGCAATGGCGTAAGTAATCCCGGAGAAAACTAAATATAAGGCATCTCGTCAAGCATTAGAAATCCATCAGTGAAGACTGCGTTCGTGTGATAATGTAAGAAATTTTGAGTTCTTGACTTTAAGAACCACCTGATCTTGGTGGCCATTAGTGGCTAGCCGGAGGACTCAGAAGGGCTAAATTATTGATGGAAAATATTTTGATGGGCATCCTTTTGTCTTGCATATTTGCTGCAATACACAATATGTCCTGAGAGATATCAAAGTAAGGGTTGTCGTCCTTGCGCGAGGCTATCCATTCTAGTACAGTGTGGAAAATATTACACACGACAATCCCATGATTGGATCATGGTAACCAATAAGCCACCAATATGGACAGCCTAAGACGCTCACGAGCCGCCTAACTGGACGTGAATTGTCCCCTCATAGGGAAAACGAAGAAGGTGAATGCTAGAAGTGACATTGTTTCTCGGGTTACCTGGAAGCGGAATTTCGGTAATTACTGCCGTTCACACTCACTGTCGTTCACCACTACCTCAGCTAGTGACTCTGAGTGACAATTTCTGGATCAAAGGGTTTCGCAATCTATTAGAATATGTCGATGGGCCAGAACATCTATAATGAGCGGTAAAATAACGCACATAAATATTTTGATATCCTCCGTTGAATCTACTTGATTCCGGCAGCGTCCGTGATGGACTACACTTACTACTAAAGGTCTGCCGATATTGTATATTTTCTTCATGAATCCATGATTGGATTTTTTGCGATCAGAACTTGGTTATCATTTATATATGAAATGAGCTAGAGTGGTTTAACCTGGTGGCGGTGGGACTGAGAGTTCCAGGCTACCTGTCTTTTTATAAAAAAACTGCGTCAAGATATTTTGTCGAGGGTGCATGTACCAACCCGAATTTAGGAATATGGAACTGGCCCTTGTTGTCTCCTGTACATTACTCACGGGAATGTTGTACAAATCAACTATACTGAATGTGGCCATAAAGTCGAAAACTGCCTTGTCTCCAAAAATCTAGTGTTTAAATGGCCTCTGACAAAATTTCACCAATTTGGATTATGCAGTTGACATCGTCCTTGTCTTTGGAGAGAAAGAAAGCCACAAATTTTTTGGTGAACCAACTAGAGTCATCCTGAGATTTGGTATGCACTTTGCACCCACAAATTGTAAGGTCATGCTTGTGAACATGCAGTCACTGACCACGCCATTCACAATCCAGGGAGAGGTACTGGAAGTTCCGGAGCGTTTTGCGCATCCCGAAATTTGTATTAGTTCTTATTTGTTGCCAGTTTCCATTCAAATTAATTGAATGAGCGTCTAATGGCGTTGGTCCCTCGGAATGATTGTAATAATCTGGCACTAAGTCATTTCTTCGTCACGTTAATTCTTTTCTACACAATAAGGCTTTTAAATAAATCATGGTTGCACAGCAGAAAAGCATCAGAGCTAAACACCGATGTCTCTCTGTCGGTGATAACAACAAGGATGATGAACAGCAACATGACTGAGATTACCTACCTTGTTCGTTTGTGGACGGGAATCATGCGAAACCATGCGAGCGATTAGAGCAGCTGGGTGGAGGAATTCCGCTGGTGTTTCGCAACTAGTGAATGCACGTCAGAATTGTAGACAAATAAAAGCGTGGGTAAATTTTGGCAGTCATGTTGTTTGAAGGTCCTCATTGCTATTAGTGAAAGTCTCAGAAAAGCAGACTGGTGAGCTAATATTAGTCAAGGTGGGCCAGATTATAAAAAAACGGGTGAAACGAATGTGTGCTATGGCCGGTAGATGTAGGGTCGTCAGTTTAGTGTGATGATTACAGATCTCTCAAAGTTTCTGACAGTGCAGCACTAAAAATTTCTCTAGTAAAACAATTTTGCGTGATTTTTATAGGCTTAAGGAGTAAATTCTTGCAAACTACCCCTTCAGGGTTCAGATGAACGAAACATTTGGAAACGATCGTCAGCAGTCAGTGGGCCTCATGTATACCTGAACAATCTGTCCTGGAGATTATGGTTTGAAAGCTGTATGAAGAGTAGACGCCACACCTTTACAACTGAGCACAGACGACTCATGCAGCCTACTTCAGATAAAGAAATTGGCGGTGATGCTGAACACGAAATCAACCGAACTATACATCACCACTTGTACTTTGGTAAACTGTCAAGATGTACACCGTATTTTGGTAATGGATGACTTGTAAGTTAAGATCCATAGGTTTGTAGCAAACCTAGGACAATGGCACATGCTTCGTGCATAGGCCGCAGAATGTTATGAACCACTTTGGACGAAGAAGACCTAGAAGTAGCCGCCTACTATGTTTGTTCAGCCCTAGAGGGTATGGTTTGTTAGCTTGTTTTTCATCTGTAAAAGCAAGAGTTTGACGTTAGAACGAGTAAAAAGACTGTTTACAGAAACAACACACGGAATCAGACATTTGTTGTTCCGTATTATGCCCTAATCGCGTAGATATGGCCTCTTTTATTAAGTTCCAGAAGAGTTAAATTTCTTCGGTCTTGTTACTCTTCTTTCGAAAGACAGTGCAAGAGAACAGGTACAAGATCAAGAACCCTAGGTTTTTGTGGTCATTTGCCGCACGGACATTGTAAATTCGCATTACATAAAGGATATTTTGCTGGCACAATTTGTTTTAAAGGCCTTTAGACTAGATGTTGTGGGATAATTTCCGGATCTGGATGTGAAAGCTGAATGCACATGTCATGGATCCCTTCAACTTCACTGAAACGCAGCGTGTGGTCTGGTATAAACAATAGACATAACCCGATAAAATCTTTTCATTTGTTCTCTAGCACATCTAAACCTGAATCTGACTCTTATAGAATATTTCTTTAGGTTTCAGGTACTGATTATTAGTTGGGTCCTTTCAGGCCTGCTTGTGAAACCTTTTTTTAGCATTGCCACAATTTTGTTGACAGTAACCAACTTTACTTGCTATTTTTGCTGTTAAAAGGGACTGTTCCCTGTAAGATATTTGTATGAATCTACAAAATTAAGCTACAAATCTAACTCATCCTATGAACAAGAGAATAATATCTAACTCTGTTGACCACTGGACTAACAGCCTTCTTGCTTTGTGCAGGTTGTACACCTACTGTCTCTTCTTTCAAAAAAAACATCTACCAAATCCGCCACAGTGTGTACAACTAGCTTGCTGTTTCTTCCAGGATGAAAGCTATTGCACCGAGTATTAGAGAGGATATTATCGAGAAAAAATGATAGGCCGAGAGCGCACATGGGACGAACTGCCTAACCGGTGAACAACGCATTATGTTGAGACATTATGGTGAGACATAGACGGCATTGTGGTTGCCAATCACTGTCCTCAGAAATCTTCAAAACTTTAAAGCTTTGAAAATATTCTTGCTAAAGCCAAGCCAGGGGCAACTGTCAGGGTTAAAAATAAACATGTTGCGAATATAACACAATAAAGATTTTGGTAATAAGCGTTGATGATGCTCAAAATTTTTTCAAGATGATCTTGGCTAGATTAAATGTGGTGATATATGTACCAAAACGTATAAGATGAGATTATTAGAAACAGTGTATCGTTACCCATTCTCAACATGTTTTTAAGTTTTTGGAAGAAAGAAACCAAAACGTTTTTGGAAGCCCCGAGGAAGAAAATCAGAGAAGCCAATGCTGTTTGGACGAATGATGAAGTCAAACGTTTTTTCTACTGTTTGAGAATATTTATAATTATTTTGACAGACATCGAATTTGCAAACTAGAAATCCGGAATTAATTCTGATATCTGTGGTCTTTATCCGACAGTTAACCAGGATGGTTTACGTCCCAAAAACGTTTCGGATACAAACTTTCGTAATGAGATCATAATATCAGATTAAGAATCGGTGTGGCCACACGTGTCATATGAAGCCTGGATTTCCCCTCGTCCATAGACTTTGGCCCAGCAAAAGGTGGTTTTCACCACTTTTTACGCAATATTTGCTTTTGCAATGGTGCAATGCCGATAGCCACAGCGTTCCCTCGTCCAAGACTTTGGCCCAGCAAAAGGTGGTTTTCACCACTTTTTACGCAATATTTGCTTTTGCAATGGTGCAATGCCGATAGCCACAGCGTTTTGCCGCGTTCCACAAAAGGGAGGATTATCATTGTCTCCATATCCCGAAAGAATGCAGGTCATTTCAGCAGCTCTGTTTTCAGGTTGCTCAACATCAGCTGGCGAAACACAGTATCTAGGCTAGAAAGGTCCTTCATGTGGAAAATGAAAAATTTTGAAATGGTGCAATAAACCCAGGAATTCTCTTTTATGGTCAAGGGCAAACAGATATCTTTTTTCTTTATTCTGTTCATCAAAACATTCGACAGCACTCCGATCACTGGAATAATTGAACAATTGCATACCTGAAACCGTTTGGAAATTAATCTTCTTTGTGTAGCTACTAGTCTACGAAGGGAACGCAACGCCACACCTTGTGACAAAAATGTCTTTTTGTTGTTTTAGTGGTGGCCTATGTCATACTTGTTGCATACAGTCCCATCTGTGTTTGGACTGTTCTTAATGAAAGCTAATCTCCTTTAGCTTCAACCATCCGCAAAGCCATGAGGTTGTTCACGCTTTAACATAAAAACCACGGTGGTAATCTGGTAGTTTTCAGTGGAACAGAAAATCACACAACGGGCCATAAACTTCTGTTGTTTCTGCTGAAACTCGAGATGGTCAGGATTAAAAAGGGAAGTGTATCACACAGTTGGACTGTTTCAGTGGCACTGTCCGTCATGGGAAACAACAGCAGCTACAGTTTCAAAATACTGAATGCATTTCGAGGCACTGCTGTAACAACACTTATTATCGTCCGTCAGCGGGGAAGTTCCACTCATTGGATGATTGCTTCTGAGAGTTCTCTGTCTGACGTAAGGCCTGGTAAGATGGACTCTACAAACTAACTCTTCTGGCGTACAAATTGTATAGCTTAATCAGCGTAACCATTGGTGTACGGCCAGATCATATATTGTGGGGAAGCAACCTTTCCAAAAAACCATCTGGTGCCACAGTAAAATCATCAGGTATATCTCACTGACTCTGAGTTGAAGAAACCGTCCACGAATTTGTGTTGAGATGCTTGGAAAACGGGCACCGGGTTGTGCATCAGTTACGTCATTCGTGATAGACATCCAAAGCTTGTAACTTCGGTAGCTTGACAGTGTGCTGCTACGGAGACTAATGCTACCTTTTGTACTTGCTCCATAAGGTCAAAAACTACGGGACGGATATGAAAGATGCTACGGAGATTTCGGTTATTGTGGACACTGTCTGGCTGCTTGGTTGAGTTCCTCGCGGTTCTTCGTGGTTTTAAACGCTGAAAAGAACGCTAACAAACTAAAGTCGGTGGATTTTGTTCTGGCAGTTACTTTCTACACTCAATTATTGAGTGTTGAGAATTATCAGCCATTTAGGATCCTGACAGTAGACTGTTGCGTCATTTTGATTATTATGCTGAAGCTTTAAACACTTTTCAATATACCACTTTGGAGTGGAGCGTCGATATGAACATTGATGTTTTTAGCTAGAATGCTACTGCTGCCAGCGAAGAGACAGTATGATTAGGCGCATATTACATGGCTTGGAGCCAACAATTTGTCTACATCTGTTAGGCGAAAATCGCCTGGTGCGATTGAACAAATTTAATGTTTCCAAAAAAATGAAGCAAAGCAGATTGAGAGACCAAAAATCTTGATGCACTCGGTAGGCCAGACGTGGGCCTATAACCGCGCGCTTTGGAGCACTTGCCTCAACATTTGAAAGTGCTGACAACAGCTAACAGCTAGCCGAAGTTCAAAACCAGAATATAAGTTCTTTAAATTACAAGTTCTACTTTTAAAGCTAATTGGGATGGATCTAAAGCATTCTTCAAAGTAATGCTCCGTAGCCGCAACGCCAAACAGTTAACAGCAAACGGGGAACCGGTAGGCTTGTGTAAGGAAAACAGAAAAGTTCGCAGTTGACTTGCCTCAGGTGCACGCTGTTTAGTTTTTATCTAATTTGGCCAATGTTTTAATATAATATTGGTAGGTTGTGTTTGATGAAATAGGCACGATATCTGTTGCGTACTTTTCAGGTAGGTGACCTAGACAGTTGAATGGAGTTATCAGTTTTCTTGGCGATCTATAACTGTCTTGATTCCAATCCAGCGAAAACCTCCTGAGTTTAAGATGTATTTTGTGGTAACATGGCTGGTCAGTGGGTGAAGCATGAACATCAACAAGCTTACCCTTTGCCTAAGAATGTGAGGACTTTTCCGGTGTTCCATTCCAGTAAATAAAGCTCCCGTTAAATGTGATCTAAACGGAATTTACAGGCTCTTATTCTCATCTATTTATCGGACTTCAAATATAGAAGCATTCACTGGTATTGGCTTACAAAAGGCCATCAACTTGGTCTCTGATTTACAAACTAAAATACCTTTTCATGGATCTTCTCATGAGATTTTCAATCTAGTGAGGCATCTTCCCCTCTGTTTGCGCAGGTTAAAGTGGTGGCGTAATTGTTACAGCTTAACGAAACAAAATCAACCGAACAACGAGTTGTTGCAGGAATGTGTAGGAAGGTGTACAATAATGGGAAAGGAATTTCGTCGGAAAATTAACCGTGTTTTAATTTGAAACCGTGTGTCACGAATTGTTGTAGGCTTTGGAGATTGCATGCTAAGGAACAGCGCTTTCCCGCTTGTAAAGTTCCATTATTCGCAAAATAAATTGGTTTTGACGAACGACCTGAATGTCTTGCTTGTAATATTCTTTGTGATGTTACTGGACATAGAAATTTGGTTTACACAACACCGTGTAAAGTAAAAAATGCTGGGCCTTTGTGCGACACTTTCATTTGAAGAATTTATGGGCAAAATACCCAGACAAAATTTAGCTTGATCCCCCGTCAACGTCGAGTTATTTCATGAATAATTTCTCATTGAAACGCGCCAACGTTTCCGTAGGAAATCATTTTGGTTAAGATTCTTGGAGTAAACTTGGTTAAAATCGTGAAGGCTGATACGATCAGTAAGTTGTCAAAAGAATTCATCATCATCATGAGTAATATTGAAACTTAAGCCCAATAACTTTTAGCGTACAAGGTGCTTACACCTAGTTATACTGCGATCAGAATGTTTGGTCAACAAACGTGGTTTGTTAATTAATTCAATCATGCAGGACAGGATTTAGAACAGCTCAGTTGGTTGACTACTTGCAATTTCCATGGGCTTCCTTGGATGTGCATATAACGATTGACACGTGATCATTTAATCTGCAATTTCAGACTGTAGTCTTTCAATCACTCGTCAAGCAACCAGTTTTTGGTGACCAGTAATTTGATCCGTATGAGAGATCCTTATTCTAACCGGTTCCTGACTGGTCCAAACAACTGACTGACTGCTAGTTCATCATAGTGTATTTAGTTGAATGGTCAACTGTGCCCTTGAAAAACCTGATGACCTAACCATATACCAAGAGTACCGAAATGAAGTTTTGAGCCGACACAGCATATAACTGGACAGAATGTTCTATCATAGATTGCTGGCACTTCTTCTTTGACAGAAGGCTTTTTGCATCCATTCACACAACATTAGCTACCTGAGCTACGTAGCATTCACTGACAATTTTATTGTCTTTTGGTTATTTATCATTTACTCAGCACCTGTAAAAGAAATATTTGGGGGGGGGGGCAGGGGTGATTTAATTCTTTTACTGGGAAAGGTCCGGAACTAATTGTTCATGGCCCTGACTGTATCCTGGTTGTATTCTATTTACATCTCGTTCCTATCTGTTAGAGTTTTTAACTAGTTTTTATCACAGGTTCATTTCTCAGAGGCCCATCTGTACGCGACATTTCTATTTCCAAAATAGCTTTTCCGTGAGCAACGCTAGAATGGTTTAATTAGCAATAAAATACAAAGACGAACTCTTGGTGCACACGAAAACTTGATCCTACTCTACGCGTTTAGAAAGGGATTTGATGGTTGGAAATGATAAAAAGCACTTTTCTCAGAGCCTAAGCTGCCAAGTTCACCTTCAGTGTCGTAGAATGTTGGTAGCTCGGGTGTGCTGCTTGGTTGCTGGTCTGTTTCCGGAGCTTGGCAGTTGGATTGCAAATGTTTCATCATCAATCGAGGTGACATCGTCAGTGCGAGGTTGAATGCGTGAATTCCTCCTCTTCTACCTGTGATTATGTAGCTTCTAAACAGTATCTAGTAGCTCTGAATGTGGTTCACGTAGTTTGATTGGTCTCCTGTGAATCTGACTTGGTCTCAATCTTTTGTGTCTGGTTGGTTAGTTGGGCGCATTCAATTCTACTGGTGATGAAACGTTTGCAATCCAACTGCCAAGACAGACCAACAACCAAGCTCACCTTCGTTTTGAACTGTTAATTCCGATCATTTTTACTTTTACAGGCCGTAAACTAAGGGATGCCAGATCGAAATGCATCTGAACGTTTTCCTCAGGCTGCGTTTATTTTCACCTTTGTCAGTAGTTTTTATTTTCCGGTCAGCGAAAACGATGCGGCAGTTTGAGTGTTTACGAAAAGGTGACAGAAGAACTGAATACTAACTGTTTTGGACCACACCGAAATTGAAATTCATCGGACGATGCGATTTTTAAGAGGAACCACGGACTAACCATTCTACTGTTTTAAGCTTTGGTTCCTGTGAATGACGGTGTTACCGAAATTGGTGCTGAACGCAAATCTGAATCTCTCACCAAAACCAAAGGAAATACAAAATATACATTTTGAAGAGTATAGTAATTTGCACACGAATCGGGAGCGAACCATCATAAAGTAGCGATCCGGTTGGATTCAGTTAGGTTTCATAGCAAAGCCAAATTTGTGTGCAAATTAGAGGATTTGTCGAAATCAATTTGGGTTCAAGAAGAACACGGGGAGATTGAGGGACATTCGGGAACCGGGCGTACGTGATGAGCTCCAAGAGGGGCAAAACCGGTCACGGGCTGTCGAACCATTTACACCAACCATATGGACAGTGTAAGTAATCTATAAGATGGAACAAATATTTTTTTGGACAAGCCGGAAAGAAATCACCTGAATAGTCAACAAACATCGGGTTGGTAAAGAAGACGCTACCAACTTTCACTGGTCCCCCCAGACAAAGTTCAGGAAGGTCAAATTTTCAACTTAGAAAGTGTGAAGATGCTGGTATGTGGAGAAAGCAAGGTATTCAAGTCAATCGACAGGCTAAATTAAATCAAGCTAAGAAACTCCAAAGGTACTGACTGGATTACCAAATTAAATTAATCGAAATACTTAACTGCTTAGTAACAGACAGGAGGAAGGACGACTGGATCAACAAAAGAGTTGATTTAGCATAAAGTACGAACCGGGAATGTTAAGCCCAAATGTCATCTAAACTTTAACCAATCAGATTACGAGCAAACCATCCTGTAGCCAGGATTCCCATTCATTTAACCAAACATAAAATGTCCACATAACCCCGTATCACCGCACCACTGTTCAACATCTACTCGTCGGTGGACCGCTCCGCTCCTCTGAATAAGAGCACATACTGACGATGTAAGCTGGGATGGTAGTCTGAAGTCCTTAAACAGATCAATCAACAAACGTTAGGGAACAATTTATCGATGATTATTCGTGCGCCTAACGGGGCAACTGTGCCCACGCTGTTGCTTCCAATGCATATCCACCTCTTCTCACATCCCAACTAAAATTCCACTGGTATCGTGTGAACCTGAACTGAAGTACTCATATAGGCGCATCTACCTCTTGCCACAGTGGAGGCCTAATGGACTAACTGTGTATTTCTCTTCACGACAATATCACTTTTGTTTTTGTCCTCAAATACAGCCGTGGTTGCGTCTCCCTTGAGCAAGTATTCGAGTGTTTTTTTAGTCAACGTCTATTTTGGAGTCCGATCCAGTGTTGCCAGGGCGTTACCCATGTGTTACATCACGACGCTTGTGCAGCGACCCATCAACAGCCTGTTACAGTGCAACGGATGGCAGAGATTTACCGCTCCAATGTGATTA
Source organism: Opisthorchis viverrini (assembly GCF_000715545.1). Classification (NCBI taxonomy): domain Eukaryota; kingdom Metazoa; phylum Platyhelminthes; class Trematoda; order Opisthorchiida; family Opisthorchiidae; genus Opisthorchis; species Opisthorchis viverrini. The sequence goes on from NW_008751724.1 coordinate 711,262, forward strand.
ACGCTAGGATAAGCGAAAAAATATTCAAACAGTATCCTAAATGACAGTATTACCGAAATTGATAACCCTGGGCATAATCTATTCCCGCCATTTCGATGGGATATGGCAACAACGCCCCCTCAGTTAAGGTATTTTGTTTTGTTCAAAACATCGCTAGCTGATCATCTCTTCATAATGTGAGGGACTTCCAAATATACACTTGACTCGATCGGCGTTTTTGCTTTCTCACTACTACAGGTTTCTCTAAGAGCATGATGGTCGAACGCAGAAATTACCTTGACTCTGGGATGCGCACACCATTTGTGCCTCCAAAACATAGCTCATGAGATGCGCCCTTTTTCCGCAATAGAAAGACTGACTGCGTTTAGGCCATGGAGTTCGATTTATAAGAATGTAGTTTGGACTTTCAATCATTGTACCACAAGCTTCTCATCAGCTTACGTTGTTTATTTTTACGAGATATCCTGTGAAAAACACTGGAACATGCTAAGCAAATACTGGCATATTGGATGAATGCCTGACAGTAGGCTGCGTGTGCTTATTCAACCAACCCAGATCTTTATTGTAGTTTACAGGGCTACCTATCGCCAAACTTGCGAATGATCGGATTTTTCCGTTAGTATGGTGTATCTTCAGTTTCGAAACCTGTCTGAGTACGGTTCTGTTCAACATCTATCAGTGAGTTACACACGTGTACATATACCGGTCTCTGTTTCTGTACGGTTTCAAAATATACACTTGCGGATGGGAATTCTTAATAGCCTCCGATTTCTTGACAACGATGCCTCAGAAGTTAACCAAACAAAGGTGAAACCCACAAGTTTGGAACGAGTTGCTTAAAAAACGAATGTCTGGCGAGACACCCAATGCTTCACTTGTGACGTGCACAGAGCACCCCAAACTCTGTCATTTGCAGCGTATGATGGGTTGCGGCTTACTGAGGAAAGAGTGTATCCCACTCCAAAACAGCGTAACACACAGGTGAATATTCACGATGTGGTTGAAGGAAATCGAAGACACTAGTAAAGGTCTGGGAAAAATCAGTACTGTTCATATTTTGGAACTGATTCCACTTAATCTCCCTTATACGTGGATGGAGGTTTCGTTAGACATGGATGCTAAAGAAACTGGGAATGTTTGTGTTGTTCGTTTCTGCCCAGACGATCCAAGTAAATGTTTGTAGGTAGAGACATTGCAAGTAATTTGAAGGCTACTAACAAGTCTGTTAAGCTTGTCCTTTAATGTAAAACAACGAATAGATGAATCTAGAAAATTTTATTGTATTTTAGATAGATTGGTGCTGATGACTATACTGGGATGATTACTGATGATGATAAATGGCCACAACACGTGTTGAAATTTCTCTGGGCCTCGTACCTTTGGATTATTATAGGACAGTTTAACATACCATTGTGACACTCTAAGTTGAAAAAAAGGGAGATTAGTCGAATATTAAGTGGCTATAGCAGTTTGATCCGGGTCATCGTTGGGTTGATGGACACTATAGTTGCTTGACTGAGGACAGTTTTCTGACCAATGTTTAGGTTAGTTTGCGACTGAAAATTTCCTTCTGATTACAACTTCATACCAGGATGGTGGTATGAAGCATCGTTTTCATCATCATCTTCATTTTCAGCAGAAAACGGGTTGTAAAGTGCAGTTTCTTGGTTCTCTGTTGAGAGGAAACATGACCGTAATAGGAATTTTAATGGAATACTTAAGCTTTGGTTGTTTTTGCAGTAAAACAAATAGAAAAAAATAAATTTTGAAAAATGCCGAGAAGTGGTCTCTTTTGTTGGATCAACCATGATATTAAGATTTATCATAGCTTGTGGGTACGCCACAAGCCCGGAACAGGTATCGATCTAGCCAAATTCTACAGCTTCTTATGATTTTAGCTTCTTACCAAGTTAAAGGCTTGTGTTACAATACGGTAAAGTAAACTATTCGAACGCTTCAATCAAATGTATAACAATGTACATTGTTACTTCCGCTGAAAGGATCATCATTGTGAAAAAGTAGGCTCTGAACTGCCGGACAACCTTGATTTTTCGTGAATGTTCGCCCAAAAAACCAACGAATTCCTTCACTGTCTAAACTGTCACTCACCATGTGCAATTTGTGTAAGTGCGTAGTCCCTTGAAATCATCCAATAATAGTTCCCCGTATTGTACGGTTAACGGACCCAAACAAGATCAGTGCAACCGGACATGTCGGGTGATGAATTCAACTAGAGACCGGGGGAGACAAGTCCGACCTAAATTCTTGGTAAATATTTGGTCAGCAGAAAGTACGCACACTCACCACGGCGTAAAAATACAGACGCCAAATTTGGACAGCTAAGCCCGAAAAATTTGGACTTAGACTGACTTTAAAAATAAGGGGAAGTGGTTTTATCCGTATGCTGAGCACTGTTTTTTCCAAGCATTCACGAAAATTAACAAAGGCTTTCTCGTACTAGTACTAGGAGCACGTTGTACTGTACCAAACTCAGTTACCAGTGAAGAGTTTTGATTTACGTTTCCTCTATTTTCTGGGTGAGGAAATAGATCCAGATCAGATCACTGTGTGGGGCCATGAACATTGACGCGAGGTCATTCATTCATTCATTCATTCATTCAGCTGTAGCACCCTTTCGGTGCCTAGCTGCCATGCCACCAGAAGGAAGCACGAAGGCTGGGAGGATACTGTCATTCATTCATTCATTCATTCATTCATTCATTCATTCATTCATTCATTCATCGATTCATTCATTCATTCATCCATTCATTCAATCATTCATTCATTCACTCTATCCATATACTTTTCTCCTTGTTAAAAAGATTCTGAAACTCATAGTTGTCAGGTTCAGCTAACTTGAAGGCTTTCGACAGTTTTCAGACACTGATAACGAATGGGATGTTGAACTAATCTGTTCTCCTAGCTACAAAGGCCTTCTGCTTAACTCACCCAACTCGACCAAGTTATCCGTGGAAACGGTCAAAATCAACGGCACATTCTGAGGCTAATGTATCACACCAGCAATCGGCAACTACGATAGTAAATTCAGTTCCCTCGAGTGCCAGATGGTCAGAAGTGAAAAACTGAGTGGATATTTGTAAATTGTGAAATACCAAGATTTTGTGAAAGGCATGGATCAGCACTTTACTCTCAAACATCTTATCTTAAACAGTGACCTAGGCGGTTCGAAAAACGATTCAGCTGAGCTACTCCAATGCTACCTCTGGAGGTTTTCAATAGACGCCAATGATACCGCGGGATTATCAGAAAAAAGGATGAAATGTAATATCTTGGGCGGTTGATCCGTTGTTTGTTGATGTGTTTGCCGAGCTTGGCAATTGACTTGCAAACGTTTCATCACCGAGGAGACATTATTAGTGCGCAGTTGGCTGGGTGCATCTTCTTTGCCTGCATGCTTTTAAATACTACTTTTTCTCTTAACGTGATTGGCTAGCTCATTGATAGCGTTTTCCGTGAATCTTGGTAGTTCAACGCCAGAGGACGCTTGGTTCGGATGACCTTAGGTCTGCGCTATTCAAGGGAGAATTCACCATTCACTATTGACTATTCACCTTCAGAATTGTTTCAGCAACAGCAACTGTGAGAAAATCTAAACGAATGTTTTTTATCCCTGGGATCTTTTTCCGACCAAGTTGACTGTATTTCTTAGAAGAGCACTGTACGTGCAATCTCTGTTTTATACTTACATGTTTTTTTGGCAATTTTCAACTCGTCTAGGGAGTTCCCCCCACAAACAGCAAGGAAGCGAACAACATAGCTCTCTTAAACCATGGTTCTTTAAGCCGAAAACCGTTTAAAATAAAGCAAACGTTCATTTATGTTTCACATCTGCAATAAATGTATTGTTACTACAACAGTAGGTGTAAATAAGTCTTAGTGACTTGACCTAACCTGCAACACTGGGCGTGGTGGGTAAAGTCATTCACGTGAGTCATTATATAAGTCCTGATAAACTAGCTTTAGAAACGACAGATTGCTAGCTAATGGTGCGGCGCAAACCCAAGGTAAATTGTAGCCATCAATCGTTTTTTATTTGAATAAACCTTGCGGAAGTTGCGCTTTTCTTTCAAACAGGTGTTGCGGTTGTTGGTGACGAGAATGTGTGGTTCCACTTGCCAAAGCTCTTGACCTTTCTGCGTACGTGATGTACAGCTCCGATTCGTAGATTCTGCGTGCCCAAAAACTGAAATCAAGGTACTTTGATGTAAACGAACAGATGATACAAACTTGTGGTTTGCCTGGAAAACAGATGGAGGATCGTGCATCCTATCCCATAGTTCGCGACAGAGTACTTGGGGTCCAAATCATGTTCATCTCCGTCAACAGCAGCACACCGCAAACCCAAGTAAATTGTAGCCATCAATCGTTTTTTATTTGAATAAACCTTGCGGAAGTTACGCTTTTCTTTCAAACAGGTGTTGCGGTTGTTGGTGACGAGAATGTGTGGTTCCACTTGCCAAAGCTCTTGACCTTTCTGCGTACGTGATGTACAGCTCCGATTCGTAGATTCTGCGTGCCCAAAAACTGAAATCAAGGTACTTTGATGTAAACGAACAGATGATACAAACTTGTGGTTTGCCTGGAAAACAGATGGAGGATCGTGCATCCTATCCCATAGTTCGCGACAGAGTACTTGGGGTCCAAATCATGTTCATCTCCGTCAACAGCAGCACACCAGTAGCGGATACAGTAAGAAAGAAGGCTTTGCTAGAGAGTAATGATGGGGAAAAGATATGTGCTTTACTCAAACAGATCTTTGAAATAGTTTCCTAAAATGAGACTCCCACACTTGCTAGCAGAAACCAACAGGTTTGATTCGACATAAGAGACCCTCCTAAATCCTCAATAAAAGTACATCAGAAACTCTATTAACCTGGAGGAAAAAGGTGTATTTTAAAAGACAAGCATTTAATTATGTATTTTACAGCACCGATAGCTCGGATTCGTTTAATGACAGCTCACAAGCTGGCTGTTGATCTGCTCGCCGAGCCTGGCAATAGACCTGAAAACGTTTCGCTACCATTCGGGGGGAACATCATCTTCGGACCGTATTACTGGTAGACCATTTGCAAAATGGTTGCAAACTGACTCATTAGGAAGTCTGGAAATAACCACGAGACTTATCTGTTTGTTGCATCCGAGCTAGACCGATAACTGAAGTGAGCAACGTTAGACGTACTGAGTCCATCACATCAGATCACATCGCGCACAGGAATCGTTAATTAGATGCCTCGATCGACGTTTTGGGTTCATCTGAATCAAGTATCTTGCGGTGGGCTGAATTGGCGATTGCCTGTTGAGCGATTTCCCAGTGATATAATGTCAAACCTTAGAAATATATGCGCGCACTTTGCCAGATGAAGGTCACCTCAGATTTTAGTCGAATTTTGCGTGGCAAAGGTTGTAAATATATATAATTATCATAGGATTTTGTGTACGCCTATTGGGATACCACCATCATCCGTCTTTTCTAAGATAAGATAATATTGTAAACGTAACACGCTACAGACAACACCCGCTTTAACTTTCTTCTTCAAATTGAGGAGAACATCATAAGCGGCCGATTTACCCTTCTGGAAGTTTCTCAGGTTCTGGGGGAACTGAATTTATCAATCTGCTGGGTTCCAGATGAGTCTTCCATCAAAACCAAAGTGGTGTGCAAATGAGTGTATAAGTCGATTTCTTTGATCTTTTTTTGAATCGTACAAAGACAGACCCGTAAGACTGTGTGTGATCGACTGCTGTAATAGATAAGGCATTCGGTCCCAGTCACAAGCTGAGAAAACTGAGTGCAATGCTTTTAATTCGTGACAGAATGTGCACGCCCGACTAGATCGGAGTGCCGGCTGTTCCTCAGATGGACTAAGTAGGAACGTTTTCCTGTTTCAAGCTTATATGTAGTGAGTCTGTGCGGCTTGTAGAGACTGAGTACCATGTTTCTATTCGGCTGGTTGTGTCTCGATGCATTGAGTCGACCAGTAACGAATCACTGCCGGTCATTCGACACTTTATTGACCTCATCCTGTCTACCAGTTTCAGTGGTTTACCCATGCTAAAATTTATCCAAACTGAAGGTCTGTTGTTCTCAAGGGAAACTGTTTTCCAGACTCCCTACTAGAGTGAAGCATTACTGTATTTTGACTGATACCGACCTTCTAACAACATCCAATTGAAGGCATTCGCTTGAGACGAAACCAAGCTGCATCCGCTTAAAACTGATTGCCCAGACTGTGAAATTTTCTTTTATGAGAAGTAAAAAGTTATTTAGCAAATACCATTTTGGCATCCCTTAGGTAAATTCCTTTCCTAGCTCGTAACCGAGTGGTTTTCAAAGTGTCGTATTTCAACTATTCCACGAGGAAAGATGAAAAAATTTTGAAGTATTTCTGGTTGCTACCCACTGATATGTTTGGACAGCAACAATATTAAACATTTCATTTGTTTTTGAGGTTGAGGAGCCAAAAAATTTATTTAAACTGCCCTGATTTTCTGGTTTTTGGTATAGAGCCCTTCAAAATAGACCCTTTTTGGGTTCACGAAGCTGGTTTAGTGACTCAGTGACTCGATTAAACCAACTATGAGGTCCAAAAAGAGAAATCCTAGATGTTCGTACTGAACTGAGGATGACTTAGATATTGTGAATGAGTAAACTGTGTTCAAAACTCGTCAAACTGTGCTACGCTGAAGCTGAAGTTGAAACCTAAAAGGCACATGATACATTGTTCGTAATCGTCCTCATTACCACAATTGACAGCAACATCACAAAACTATGTCAATGATTCATTGCCGAACGAATATGTCGATGTGTTTGACTAAATCCTTTCAGCCTAGAGAAGAATTTTAGTGTGCTGATGAGAGGGATCCGAGTTCAATCTACTACAAGCATTCGGGTAGCATTCATCTTCAACACTCAGTCAGTTAACCTGATGGCTTAAACGCCACTGACTTGGATTAACTGCCATATTTTTGGTCTCTCTATCCCACCATGCGGATTAATTTGTGTCCCATCCGAGAAGGCAGACAGCAACAAAAACGGTCAAACACCCTTCATTCTCTTCGGGCATATTATGTACTTCCCCTAGAAAATTGAAGTGACGTCCTCACAGTTATTATGTACCCCTGCGCAATCCTGCGATTGATGCCGCCGGAATACTTAGAGGTTGTATTTGTTTCTAACTGCATTCCACAATCTTGGCCTGAGGTCTCTGTAAGACTAAAAACCTTCATTTATCGTAGATTTCGGAGTTTGGTGCATTTGACAGTTTGTAGTGAGAGAATGTCATTCATTTTTCAGGTTCAAATTTGCTAAAAATGAATTTAGTGCCGGAAGAGATTGAGACACGGCAACACTGACCAGCACAGTGTATTTGATTGGACTGATGACGAATCACGTGACACACATGGGTGTAGATCCATCTTCAAACCTGGGTAGGTCAACAACAGGGCTCTTGTCTAACCATGGAACAATGCTGCATTTCATTCACGAATTCGCTTGTTGAAATTTTTGTGAGATGTAGTGGCAAATGTGGTAAAACGAGGGTGTGGTTGGTGGAATCATTAAATCCCCTGAATCGTTCAATTTGATGCTTCAAGACGCTAATTCTGCATGCAGTCGAGATACAGGGACTGAGTTCGGTCTATAGACCTTCCAATTAGTAAGTTCGTATTGGGGTATTTCGAGCTTAGTGTTTACTGCTTGCTCACTGACTTAATAACATTTATTTGAGGGTTTCAGCGTTTATTGTGAAATATCTGCACAAACCTGACCGGGGATTTTAGTTGAAATTTGGTTCAGTGTGTGATATGAGCAGGAAGCTCACATTCCTTATTTTGACGAATACGAAAAACTCAGCCGCGCTTGCAAAACGTGTGACATTTTCACATTCCNTCACATTCCTTATTTTGACGAATACGAAAACGTGTGACATTTTCACATTCCTGCTGAATTGGAAACCCAAATTCAGGGTGAATTCACACGTTGGGACGGTAACAGCATTAGGTACAACGCTGTATATTGGTTTAATAACACGCTCTACGGAACATCGAAGTTCTTTCAAGCCATCTGACCAGTTCGGTGCAGAGTTTCAATGCGCTCCGTTTGTCTGCTTTCTGAGCTCTGAACGCTACATGTATTCACGTACATGGGTCGGCTGGACATCTCTAAGGCACGGTTGTTGACCTTGAGTAAACCGGTACTGTAGTCGGTCATACGTGTGCTCGGAGTTCCAGTACCCCATACAACAACAATACAACATCCAGGTCTTGAGTTTGGTTTTAATTTGCGAAGGGCAATGTGAGCGTTTTTAAATTTAGTAGATGAGCGAGTTTGGTTTTGTCACCTGATTGAGTGTGAATATTTTCAATTCCAGATAGTTCAGCTTGGAAATAACAGACCAACCTGATATTATTTTTTGCTAAAAACCGATATGGTAAATCAGTTCGGACGCCCTGGATTTGCTGAATGCGTAAAAATTATTTTATTGCTAACCACATCGAAATTAGTTACTTATAACTCTTTAGGACGCCTATCGACACGCTATGTCCTAAGCTACTGTCGTAAATGACCTATCCGAGTGCCACATCATTTGGGACATAAAGAGACGTAACCCAAAGACTCCCCTGTTACTACCTCGAATCTAATGCGATAGTGTGGCTTTTTGGGGTGCTTGTCAATGGATAGATGCAGCGTGCCCTTTACAATGGTCTCCCACCTCAGTACCTTCTTCGCCTCGGTTCAACAAACTGCCCCTGTAAAACCGATGAAATCGGTTCCCAAAGACTCTCAAAAATTGGAGAATTTCCTCAAAACAAATGATGCGCTGCTAAGGGTAGGTATATGCAGTTCTACATCGCTGATCATTCTAAGAGGGCTGTTTTAGCTTGATCCATTGGGTGGCCGCTGTTTAGGGGTTAAACATATCTGTCCACTAAGACAAACGTCAGCAGACACACTGTTGGCTTTTAATTTCAGCGTGTGCTTAGCGTAGCTTAGCCCTCAGTGTCACTCATTCAGCTAGTGCAATGTGCGTAATAAAAAAAATAAATAATCGTTCAGCTGTAACACCCTTTCGGTGCCTAGCTGCCGTGCAACTCGGAGGAAGCACGAGGGTTGGGATGCTGCCAGGTTGCCCTTGCCTAGACAGAAGAAGTCGAGATGCGGCGGTCGGATTCTATCCGCGGACATTCCCGTCGGTAAATTCGCTCTCTAACCTTTAAGCCATCCTGCCCTTTTGTAGCCTACTAGCCGCCTCCATAGTGTAGGTCTTCGCATTGTGTAGTCTCTTTTTAGAGGAATCTAGTGGCTAAAAGTTGCTTTGTAAAACCGTGAAAATTAGATCCCTCGAGTAGCAATCCGCTATCATGGCAAAAGGTTTATTTAAATGCATTATAAACTGATACAAACAAGAGAAACCATCGATGAATTAAGGGTTAGTTCACTTACATGACATTCCTAAATGTTTCAAAGAAGATGTGAAATAATCCAAAAGTGGATTTCACTCTTTCAAATGAGATTAGGCACTTTTCTTCATCGGAGTCGTGATTTCATGGTGATCTCCGTCGGGTAAAGGGGTTGCTGGAGTAGGCTTTTCCACACATCACCTACACTCCAAGCCGTAATTCCACTTGGATCACACTGCTGATTTTCGTATAAACTTAATCGTGGATGACCAATCGTTCGTGGGTACATAAACATTTTGGAGCTTTAAATGGCTCAGTGGATAAGGTTTAAAGTTAAAAACCGACCTCGGCATCTCGAGTGCTCTAGGTTTGGGTAACCTGACAGAGTAGCTCAGTCCTCGTGCTTCCTTCGGGTGGCATGGGAACTGTGACCCGAAAGGGTGTTGAAGCTTAGCAACCAATGGACAAGATTGATGCCCTGGAATTCAAACAGTTTACTTATTTTGCTCCGTAGTTCAACCCTTCATATTCAGATGTCGCACTTCTGGATGTAATTGGGGATCAGCAGTTTGGAATAGTTGGGCGGTCTTCTGGTCACAATATTTGATCTGTGCACCGTGGGTAAACCACAGACGGCTTCCGCAGGATCAGCTATTATGCCAAAGTTCAGGATTCCCATGCAAATTCAAGTCCAAGGGAATGAGTGAAGAACAAGAGAAGCTCTATGACCTAAGTAAGATGATACAATGGTCATCACTCGCATTAGTTAGTTATCAACCTTCGCCTGTTCTAAGTTTCAACCTACCAGAACCAAGCTTTCATCGGGTCGGCATTCATTAGCACGTCATTAAGGCGGAGAAAGATTGGTAAACTAGCAGTCAGATGTTTACTGGCATTATCACCTCGCGGTATCGTAGCAGCTTCAAACAGGTGTCGATGGGAAGTGAGAGCTCCAGTGGTATTTTGCATGGGTATACTGACAGCCCGATGCGTCCAATTCTACTCAAGTATGCGCATCCACAAGTTGCACAGTTCCATGTAGATATGGCTGCAGTGAACATAGCACCACCGTTCCGGATGACCAGTGGATGCCCTAACATTTAAACAATTTTGCTTCAAAGTCGATTAGTCTTTTGCAGCTATCAGTTATCCAGACAGCTCAGTCGGGCGTCATATTCTACAGATATTTAAAACCAATTTTACACTTTCCTAAACCTACTCGGAGGCTGTTTCAATAGTGGAATTTTGAGGTATACTCTTCAGTTAATCGTGTATTGGTTGCGTCGGTTATCCGCCAGTTATCCGGTCTATCTATCTAGTCCATTGTGTACCAAGACGCAGATTTGTGTACCTTGGTGTTTGGAATTTAATCTACCAAAAAAAGATCCAAAGGACCTTGCAGTCTTTGTAAGTGGAAATTTTCAAGCATTCTAATTTGTCGCTCATGAAATGCTGGCATCTCGTTATCATACCATAGTGAAGTCAATTATAGGAACATCATCGTCATCATCATCTTTGAATGAAATACCGGACGAAAACGCTGTTACTTCACTGCCCTGTAATCATGCCAGTTTATGTCAGCAAAGCCCTATAAATGAATGGTGCGGGGTGAGGAACTTGGGGTTAACAACTATTCAAGGTGTCTACACCTCTGACACTCTATCAGACAATCTGAACTGAAGCTGATAGCACAAACGCCAGTGACATCGGTTAGCCGCCATATTGTTCAGTATGTCCAAGATCAGGGTCACGTGGATCCCATCTTGGAATGCAAACAGCATCAACAGTGCCAAACATTTCGTAACATGCTTCATCCCCCGGTCATGCCAAGTTCTGTCCACCTCTAGGCTTACACCACTGCAAAGTAGGTACGGGAAACCGCGTTTTCATCTCAACAAGTGATAATCAGACATGCGTAACGCATGGCCCATTCATCTCAACTTGTAGTCATGGCTGCTTTTCTTGAGAAGCACGCTTTCTGTTCCATGAAGGGTCCATCTACTGTTTACTCCATTGGAAATTTGCTGGCTCCAGTCGATTCAGGCTATGCTACTGGAGCATCCGTGGTTAAAGGACTCAATATATCTCAGATGTTCTGCCTGAATTGACCAAGTCTCCCACAAGTGCAACAATGTAGTTCTTACTGTAGCATCTACTCGTGTCCATTGAGACAGTTATATACCTTTTTGATGCTAGAATTAACGCTAACTGGTGAAGGCTCTTTTGGCCTTTGAGATTCGTGCGTTGACTTCGGCTGTCACACTGTCGTCAGAGCAAAAGCAACTTCCGAAATAGATATGGCGTTCCACAACCTCCACTGTCACTCTCTACCATAACTTTGCATGTTGTGGATGCGAAGCATATGCCGAAGCAATGGATTAGGTTCGTCAGCTACGCAGATAAGACTTTTGCTGCCCATCCCTTTTAAGAACTGAAAACAATGTCGTTGCATAAACTCTATGTAGACAAGGTTCTCGATAGAAGAGATCTGGGCACCTCCAGAATTCTCCTCATTATCTCGTCAGTAGTGAAACTGAAGAAAAATGCGTAGACTAGACACTCTTGTCCGACACCATTGCTTGTAGGAAAGTTTCATGAGAGCTGCAGAAGTCTGTGAAAAGATCTAACCGCTTGACACTATTGAATTTAAGCAACAGCAAGCTTGTAAGGTGTCTATGCACATCTCCTTGCTCTGATGTCTTAAAGTATGTGGAGGTTTGGTCCACACAGAATCATTCTCGCTGCTCTCGGGTCCCCTTATCACTCACCTATGCAAGATGTCAAATAAGGGACGCAAACAATCCGGTTACAACAGGGTCAAGTTGATTCTTCCCGGAATGTCGAACTCTTTTAAGATAGGCAACGGTATCGACTCATCTTGCTTAGCAGGATAGTCTCTTTTCCCAGATAGAGGCAAATAAGTTGGGCAAGCACTAACTGGGAACTTCACCTCCATATTTGAACAGAGCTGGTGGAAGTTGGTTAGGACTGGTAACTCAGGGAGGCTTAAGGAATAAAAAACATTCGCCTATTCCCGAATTCCAAGTTCTCTGTCCCGGGTTCTGCTGTCCGTTGTAAATCCGGCTGGACAACGGTAACTGACCAGTTCAACCGTTGCTGAAAGTGCTTAGCCCAAAGATTCACTCACTCTTCTTTTTTCAGGGAGCCGAGGCCATTGTTGTTGGCGGTTGTTTCGTTTGTCGGAAACTTACTTGGATTTGTTGCGCGCATATTCTCAGATTTTCTCGCCTCCCCTATCCATTGAGCCTTCTGGATCTACAAGCATCTTGATCCTTGCAGGTGCCACCGTTCACCTGATGTCTGACAGTTCATTCACATTCTAGCCAGGAGTTTCGAACAACTTTAGTGGTCTCCTAAATTCTGTGCCTATTAGTTGGGTAAACCATTCCACACGCGGAGTGTTCAGCATCTTTCAGGGTTGCAGACATTGTCTTCCACTAAGAGTCAGCATCAATAAGCGTCTTGTCCTAACTGGACTTCTGTAGGTGGTTCTGGTACATTCCAGACTTTATGTCTACGCTCAGATTGTGTTTGTTTCAAACACGTTTATGTGAGTGAACAACTGCAGCGCTTGCCTTGGCTATCCGAATACTTGGTTGCACGCTGATTATCAGATTTGCGGAAGAGATTCTGCCGAGTCCACTGCTTTAGTTACTGAAAGCGATTCCACCTCAGGTTTTGTCAACATTACACCAAAATTATGCTCACACCATACCCACACCAAAATCAAACAAGAACTGATTTTACTTTGTAGCTCACGTCTCGCCCCTGCGTATTTAGTTTTGCACCTACCGTAATGAAATATTCGGAAATAATGGGAATGAGTCCTCTAAAAAGTCTTTGTTCTCATTATTGTTTCCACTCGTTTTTAGTCTTCTCAGATTTTTGTGCGTTAATCATCTATGAACAATTTTTAATCAACTTTACTGGTGTTCAATGAAGATAGTTTTTCATAGCGCCGACACTTTTGATCGTTGACAGCAGACTTTTTTTGGTTAATTGTCGCTGGTTTGATACACTACCAAAATTATTCACTTATCTGTCTGTGTTTCAGCCATTAGCCTCGTACCAGTTATTGGTTCGCGAGCCATTTGAAAAGATGAAACCTGAAACACCCCCTATCTTGGCATCATCCTCAACATCCAGCCCCACCAACAATATCAAACGGAGCAGCAAAATGTCCGTTTTCGCAAGACACTATCGTGCTTTGATGTGGAAAAATTTTGTGCTTCGACGCCGCAGACCCTACTTTCTTGTTGCGGAGTTGCTTGTGCCCGTTTCGATCCCTGTCATCCTGCTTATAATTCGATCACAAGAACCAGACAAACCGCGGCCGACATGTTACTCACAAACCATTAGTATGCCTAGCATGGGCCTACTTAGTTACGTGCAGTCAATGGTGTGCAATTTCCAGTACGCTTGTCAGTCCACCGAACCACCGCCGCTGCAACTCCCGCTAATGAATCCGAAATTTCAACCATTCATTGACAAGTTTATCGCAGTTTCAAATGACCCATGGATCCGTAGTGTGTAAGTTGATGTTTATGCCGTTGCACGTTTTCCATCCTTGTCCACTCATATTACCATGACTGATTTTGCCGCAGGCGTTCAACACTATGCTTTAATAATAATCGTCGTATCGGCAACATAATCAACGGATAAAGCAATAAACTATGCGCCAATGCGTCTGCGCTACAGTTGAGCTTCACGAGGTTGCTAAATGGTTAGGGCATGACTTCACTGACAGGAATGTCCGTGGTTCGAACCCAACTGCTCCTCTCTGGGATTGGACAACATGACAGTAGCTCAGACCTTGTGGTTTTTTCGGTTAGCATAACAGCTGTCTACCGGGGGGGGGTGTTATGACATAACGACTGTTGATTTTAAATACTGTTTTCCGCCTCTCACGGGATTACTTCAATGTTGTTCATAATTTGAGATGATCTGAGGATTTTCGGGGTGAGATTTATTTCAGTAACTGAAGCTTATTAGAGCTGAAAGGCAAAGAATCATTGTACGGCTGATTCTTGCTTCAGGGAGTTTGCAACCTGTGACTTTCCACTTAGTAGTTTGAGCATTTAACTGTTCGGCAAACTTGCTTGAATGTCTGCATCACTAGACGAGGGCCAAGTCCGTTCGACATTCCTGACTACCAGCATTTGTTCGTTGCCGTTTGGTTAGCCTCGTGTGCTCTTATGTGCACTAGAACGTCTGTTTGTATCTATGTGTGAGGATGGGATTTCTTTCAATCAGATGTGCTTAATTGATCCGGCTGTCATTTGTTCATCACGTTCATGTCAACTCCGTTAACTGGACTTAATCCTCTACACAACAGAAACATCACACATCAGAACTTTGAGGACAAAACTGATATTCAACGAGTACATGCTTGTTTGTACAAAAGACTGATTTCTTTTCTGGTATCAGCCAGTGAATGGTTCACCTTGAGAGACTGAAACATCTGCGAAAACATGTGCTCATTGCTATGCTTAGATGCCTACAGGCATTGGCCGTCACAAGCTCAGGAAGTTAGTTGGTCTATGACGAGCATTGTGTGACAAGTTCGTCTCTAAATTAATATATGGCTCAACATGGAAGGGAAAGCAAATTTCCGGGTGATTGTCCACAGAACTCGTCGTTTTTTTACATTCTTCTCATATTGAACTAATGTTAGGGATAACGATATGATCGTCTATACTCTTTGTTTGAAGTCCAGGGGATGGTGGCAAATGAACCACTACAGTGTAACAAGGATACCATTTTGCTAGGCAGTAGGACTGTTAAGTGATCGCTTGCATCAAATGCACTGTGAACCTCCAAGGGCTAGGCCTCTGGGGTTTTTTGTAGATAAGTTATTCTGATTTAGTGTTGCTTTGTCATGTGCTTGGTTTCAGGTGCTTTACAACGTACGGATAGCGTATTCACGGACTATCTTCGAATGCACAGTTGCATTCTAGTTTCCTGCCTCTGTCTTTTTCAGTTTGGTGTAGTGACACGCCTTAGGTTTCCGCGCACAGTGGGGTGGTCGACACGCTTGGTTCCATCTTTGTTTTTCGCTCAGAACTGAGCAGCTGAACACAAGATAGTGACATACCTTGTGTTAGTGAACCCTCGACGCTACATGCTAGTGCATGACATAAAGAATTTAAATGGCACATGAAGCTAGTGTATTCGTTTCATCGACGCAGTCTGTTTGCTGGTGTATGAGTTTTTTTTTGAAACGTTTGATTTCAACGCTTACGTTCAAGTTGAATAGTAATCAGAGTGGAAACCACTAAGTATTTATTTCTAGATGACCGGGTGGCGTCATGGGATATATAGTAGGTTGAGTTCACTTACTTACTTGCTTGTTCCAATAATTAATTACTTAACTAGTTACCTGAAACGCAATACTATTCGGCCTCCAAAATGAAACTTTAATGTCGTAACAAATATGTGGAGGGAGTACAGGGTTTATTGTGGAAGAATTATTGTCGGTGGTGCATGTCCAAAATTATTCACGCCCTCGCACGCGTGTTCATGGCTTTATCGGTCCACATCGTATCGATTATTTGATTTCGTCCTTGGTTAACTGAAAGACATCCATTCAGCTGAGTAAGCTTTGATCAAGCGGACAGTTCGAACTTACAAATTAAGGAGTAAACATAGGGCATTTCCTTGGCTACGCTTGGTAAGGCGTAACGCAATGTCCTGCTGTTCGCGTCGAATTTCACGTGAGGTCAGTGGGCATGAAAAACATGTTCAAGCCACTTCATGTCCTGCATGACTTTCGTTCAGCTCTTGATACCCACCGAAACTAGGGATCTTTGTTCTTAAGTCTAAAGTAACTTTAGTCCTTGAAAGTCAGTCAGTGTGAGTTTGAGACATGTAGAATGTTGAAAGGTGAAAATCACCCCAAGATTGTCTCAGAGGAAATTTCAAGTGACTAAAATTTGGCGATCCGTTTCCACGACGCCTCTAGTATGAACTAAAAGGTAGATTCTTTTTTATTCCTCCCCCTTTCCAACAACAAGCTACCAACCCGAAGTCTTGTTCGATCTGTTTCGCACGCGAAAGGTCGACGTAGATTATCTTCAAACATTGAGAAATACGTAAGCCTGGAATCGAAATTGTTTTTGTTGTACCGAAAGTCCTTTCAAATTTGCGATTTCTGAGTCGTTTAGCTGCTCCAAAAATTCAGAAACGTTGATGAAAATCCCGACTTGACAAGTTCGATTCCTGGCAACTTCGACCTTGTCGCGAATCTGAAGGACAAATAACGCCTGAACTGCAAGAAGCTGAAATAAAGCCCACCTTGATGAACCAGCCGTTTCCGACTCGAATATAGTTATCGTGACCAGTTGGGAGCAGCCAAAAAGTTTACAGTACATCGTCGACTAATACACTCATTTGAATATCAAATCTGATTTTCAAGGGAGACGCAAATGAAACTATCGTTTATCATATTCTTTGACTGAATGTGGCGCACAAAGGCAGCCTTATGTTTCAGATGGTTCGATTTTTGAGATATCGCAGTAGATTTTCACAAATTAAATGTTCACAAGGTTGCTGAAATCTCTTCGACAGCCCACCACCGGCTTCGCCTTTCTTGGGGCGCATCATATAAGTGCAACCCCCGGATCTTTGTCAACCTTATGTTCTACTTGAACCCATATTAGACAGACTTTGATAAATGCACCCATTTGTTCATCGATTTGGTTACAGCGTAATTTTTAGCCTCTGAGCTAGAACAAATCACCAGCTGACGTTTAATATCTAGATATCTTATAAAATGGACCCGAATTAGAGCCGGAGCGCTCTTTTATGAACATTCTGTTGAATAGGATTATCTCGTTCTAGTTAGACGGCTCTCAGAAACGATGGCCGATGAATATCTCTTTTTTCACTTTCAAACTAATCAACATTAAGCAGGTATATTAAAGTATTTATTAAAGACGAGCTGTCAACAGTTACGTATATGTTACACAATAGCGGTCGGATTCACCAGGCTAGCTCTTAACGAATCTCATTGCGTAAAAGAATTTCCAAATTTTTAGTGATAAACGAAGCTTCGCTGATCGAATTCACAACCCGCTCACAAAAACAAATGAAGCAAACAGATTGTTTACCTTGATATTGTTCACGTGACCTGCAAATACCAACGGATCAGTGTCCGCCAAACATCATGTCTTTTCTTCACTTGTACAGCTCTCATGTTTTACCTCCGAGAGTGAAGAGAGTTGGAACGTGTCAACATATCCCAACAGCCATTTGTCAGTTCCGATATGCTATTCCACTGAAGCGATTGGATCTGGTTCTCAATTCTGGGGATAAGAATTGTGTTAAATGGACTTCAAGAACTCTAGCCGTTAGAGAAACAAAGTCACAAGCCTATTCTCGCATGAGAAGACAGTTTCAAAATCGGCCTATCAACCCAGGTGCCTGCTACCGTGAGAAGTAAATCGGCTCACATGTGATAGTTAACCGGGGACCCAAGCAGGCATGTGCCGCCTCTGTGTAGCAATCAGACTTGAAACCGACAGACATTGAGGGATTTCAAAGTCGATTCGGGTACACAGAATTGCCTACAATCTCTTCCAGCAACGGCTGAGTTCCGTAGGTGATACTCGCAAGGGTCAAACTTATGTCTTCCTTCTCGTGCAGAATCAGCAGCTTCTCAGAGTAATCAGAAAATATCTCCGCAAATTCATATACTCATTTGGGTTGAGACACTTATTTGACCTAGGCCTACGCGATGTTAGCTAATGCGCAGCTATCGTAAGCCCGTAAAAATATGCGAATCAGCTGGCTGGGCTCATAAGCCTATTTATGTTGCAGCGGGTCGTGCGCTGCAGGTCAAGTGGACCGTTGGCACACGAGACAGCCAATCCAAAACTTGAGCGATAAGTGAAACGTAGTCCATGAGGTTTGCTTTTGATCATAAGCGGGGATTCCAACAACCTCAAATTTTTGCGATAACTTCATGTGAGTTATCCCAAGCACTTTCAAAAGGAGCCAAAGTTGTGTTTTAACGTGTCCTGCTCATTTTCATTTCGAACACTATCCAGCGGTTACCGCTGTGAAGTTGCGTCTGTTTACAAACTTGCCTGTAAGAGAGCACCGATTCACGAAGTTGGTTTGAAAATTGAGTTATCCTGAAGTGAAACAGTACCTGAGAATCTTTCCGCGAACGTATCTCGAGAAAACTCAAACAACGACAGTCACAGAGGAGTTGCGCAGTTCTCGTTCCACATTCTGGACAAATCACACGCTGGGTCACGTGCACTAGGTGATTAGCGTGAAGAGCGTGACCCTGGTCTATCCCTGGTATTATGTACTAGTGACAAATCAAAACTGATACAGAAGTGAAGTGTTACAGACTATACCACAGCCCCTTACAAAGTTTCAAAATTCTGTTCCTTCAACGGTCTACATCTTTCAGAACACATCCTATATATTCTTTTTTTGAGCTGACAAAGTGGAATAGCATGCTCGGAGCTTCCTCGAAAGTTGAATTTGCAAATGCTGTGGAAGTGATATTGTAATTCGGGATCTTGTATTTCAGTGAAATTGTAATACGCACGAGGACAGTCAGCTGGTTTTATTGGAATGCGCGCACATGTTTGCAGGGCTCTAAGGGGTGAACAGCGAATCGACAGTCGATATTAGTTTAAGTCACAAGGTCTGATTGATGAATCCGTTTGCTTCGCGTATCACTTTGGGCGGCTGTAAAAAATTTTTTCTAAGGTTTATATCACTTTAGATTTGATATATTTATACGGGTAACTGGAAAGTGAAGTTGCACAACGATCTGACTATCAAGGGGAATCATAATTATATTACCGTTAGTAAAATATTTACAACAAAAAGTTCATATTGCAATAATCACATCGCAATTTTAAGTTGCACGTTATCGCGTGCGTCTTTTTGAAAATATATGACTGTCTATGGTTCAGAGTGTGCACTCCGAGCAGTTCGAAAGTGCAGCATATGAAACATTGTTTGATTTGCAATTTGTGGATAACATGATAGACATTAAAGACACTCGAGTGTGCTGTGCGCACACCCTATTTTCACATTTTTTCCGGGAGAGTGCAATTCCGAGTGGCTGAAATTATAGGCATCGATCTCAAGTGTGAACACAGTTGAACACAAGTTTAATTGCAACCTAACAGAAATGCAAGTAATTCAGCCTGGTCTGTATGAAGGCGAATCAGAACTCTCAGTGAAGTTCTCTAAATTAACCATGTAGACGAGTTCAAGGATGATGGAAATTCACATGAATCTTGATAACACTGTTTATCATTGTGAATAGTTACCCCAAAGTATCGTGTTCAATTTGAATTTCACGAAAGGTCCAGCTTATTTTATAATATACTAAGCTATAGGTTAAATTTTATCATTGACTTTTACTCTAAAGTAGACGGCCTGAAATGTCGGTCTGCTGACTGTTATTCATCGCCATGACCATTGCTGTTTCCATTGCTTGAAAATCTTTGCAACAAAGTTATTTCTTCTAGCTGTTTTCGGAAAATTCATCTTTCCTTTCTTGAATGCGTGGTCTGATACTGAAGATAATTTGGGTATAGCATACCATGAGGTGATGAAGTAAAATGCTGAAATCAAAACGAAATTGGGGTTTCCAGAACTTGAAATTTAAGCTGTTCAGCTGATTAGCTAGTCGGAAATTAACACCAGGACTGCCGTTTTAAACAGAGGACCGAATGTCGACAAAACTGTAAGGGGGGAGCTCTTTGGCGCGGGGTTCTTCAGTAGAAAACACCAAACAAGCAGTTGCAGACTATTGGACAGGAAAGTAAAACTCTCATGCACGTTGTTTTTAAAAGCTGAACATTCCTCTTCTTGAACGCGTCTTCTTGAACTTTCCTGAACATTAATTGACTATCACGCAATTGTAAACGAACGCTGCAAAGGGGTTCCACAAATTCCATAATAAATACCACCTTCCATAGATGCATGGGGTAGTTACGAGAAAACCATACACTACTTGCATGCATCATCAGTAATATCTACCGTTACCCAAGTATCCTTAAAAGCGCATAGATGTGGTCAGAAATACTTCATAACTATTCATTCTGAGATAACTCTAGCATGTCTACAACGTTCTGCCTTTATAATCGGCCTACACGCAGAAGACCGCACCGAAAAATGTCAGTAATAATTCTACTAACTGTGGGGATTCTGACATCTAAGCTTAAGACATCGTGCAGAAAGCAACGAGGTTACGGGGTAAAATGCTACTTTTCGGTTGCAGACGGCCGGTTTAGCTATTCTTGGTGCTCCAGTAAATCGTAAGGTTGGCGGAAAATCGGAGGCGAGGCTGAAAAAATCTATGTAATACCAAACCGGTGATTGGTAGCCGAGAGATTTTCAGCAACCTTATGATGCAATATATCGAATCCCGCACCAAATAGGGCAGCACGCAGCATTGGAGTTGAAAGATTCATCATGAACCAGAGATTTAGCTCAGAGTGAGTGGAGCCTACCATCCCAAATAAAGTAGTTAGCAAACGAATGTAATCCACCGACTTACGGCTTGATGGGTATGTCAGGCAGTGTTGTTTGACTGTGAAACTACACTGGCTCTCTCCGTCAGATACAACCCACAACATTATGTGATGATTTGGCAATTTGTTTTGAGATGTTTAGCCGATCCTCGCAGTCATACACAACGAAAGGAAACTTATGAGAGGAGTATGGTGATTCCTAGATTGTTAGCTTTTCTCGCAGTCGATAGCGGTATGAAACCGCAGACAGCTGATTGCAAAACCTAAATTCATCGCCAAGCACACGCATTCCTAAAGCACCAAGGCCATCAAGGAAGCTGCCACCCCCTACCACCCTCTGGTTTTTGGTAATGTCTCGAAATGTTGATGGCTGGAATGGGTTTACTGTTTCTTGATCAGGGGGCTGTTTAGCTATGCGCGAAGCTTGAAATTTGACTTGCGGACGCTACATCATCACTACTTAGTGATGATGTCTTGTGGTATGGTGACCAAACGTTTTCAAGTCAACTGCCAAGCTTAGCCACCAGATCAACAGCCATCTGATCAAGAAACAAGAGATTGTGATGATCCCATAAGCAGTTATTTAGGTAATATCCCGCGAGCATTATACTTAAGTTTGGGTTTTATGAAAAACAATTTATATTAGGTAGGCGAACTGGTATAACCGATAAGAAAAGCCACCAAATTCCTTTCAGTAAACAAACGAATGTTCTAAGCGATTCGTCGCTATCTATTGTAAACTTACCAATTCGCCCAAATTCACAATCGTGGCCCCGATTTCGGTTGGCCATATTTCGAACGATAGTCTAAGCAGTGGCCAAATGTTCTGTGTAGCATTACAAAACTCCGTTTGAGTGATATTGTTTTGCGTGGTTTCAACTGTTGCTCTGCTACTGTGTATTGCAGTAACGCCTTTAACTAGGCCAGTACTCTCGTTTTCCTAAAGCCTTTGCACGTCAATCCAAAAAAGAGTGGAATAATTGATTGAGAGGATCTGCTCTGCTACTGTGTATTGCAGCAACGCCTTTAACTAGGCCAAGACTCTCGTTTTCCTGAAACCCTTGCACGTCAATCCAAAAAGAGTGGAATAACTGATTGAGAGGATTTATTGGATGACTGGCAGTTCACGAACGAACTTAACAATGAATAATACTTAAGCTTTTGTTTTGTTACAGATCAGCGTGTTCAGTTTTGAACGCTCTTTTCATGGCTTTTATCAACAGGTTGCCCATGGAAGTCGTTTCGTAGCAACACAACACAAGTTTAGGTCGTTTTAGTTTAGCTTTATTCCCACATCATCAAGTCATTTCTTTGGGTTGATAAAAACCAGAGTAGATGGACTTGCCTACCAAAATCAAAACATGTACGTACAGAATTGTAAGATCTATTGAATTCACGCACATACTGTGGATTCCACACTCAAATACTATTGGATAACAATAAAATGGTACTCGAACTGTTCATATCATTTATTTGGTTTCCACACACTTACGTGAAACTCGATGTTTGCACATTAGTGGAAATCACAATAATAGAATCTAAGCGTGGAGTGTTTTCGCCCGAAGCTCACAACACAAGAAACAAAACTACTCATTCCCATCGCGAATCTGGCTGGTAAGAATAGAAACCCCGCGTTTTCAATGATAACTCCATCTGGTAAGGAGTAGTTACATGGGAATACTTCTTAAGTAATGATCTGACAATGTATGCTGTTGATAAAGCATGTGAGTAGTACCAGGTAAGGTGGTAAAGCTCCGTCTCCGCATGGGTGGTACGAAAATTACAGAGTCAACTTGCAGTGCTGGTTCGTTGTTGATTCATACTCAAAGAACTTCAAGGCAAATTGGAGACGACGCTTGAAATATTTGCATTTCAAATACTCTGTGCAACTGAGATTTTTACTTTCGCGTCCACTAGTTTATGACCGCTCACTTCGTAGTCAGCAAAAGATCCTACGATGAATTGCGTAGTTCCTTCCACTGATGTGCAGTAGTCACTAGGGTGTAGGAAAGCTAAGTACAAAATGTCTTACAGAAAAAGTGTGTGACTCTGATAAGATATGGCACATTCCCTTAGTCCGGTGTTCCACGTAGACCACTAATCCTCGAAAAATGACAAAAGCATTGTGGCGTCTATCGACCGTAGATCTAGTCCCTTACATCCTTTATTCAAAGGGAATTTCATTATGAATCTATGCCACCTCAAGCTGAACATTTTGTTTCTGTGCAGTCATCCATGATCATGAGAGACGCTCGAACCTGCTTCTAGAATCAAGTAGTTATGTCCGCTCACTGAAGCATTTCAAACCATAATGCATAGTTCTGACGGTATCGAATACTCAGAATGTCTCTGACTTGTAGCGTTGGTCATGTGCTATCCTCGCAGTTCCACGTGTATCATTCCACGCTGTACTTCAGTGAGCCAGTGTTCAGATGGTTCATGTAGGGAACGAGTAGTCCATTAAAAATATAAACTCTGGATAGGGTTAATAGACTTATGTATAGTCGGCTACCCGAGGAAAAGGCGATAGGTGGAAAAGAATCCTCTGTAGGCTTGTAGTGGCTAGCAACAATTTGAAATCGCAGTGTTGACCTCAACACTGGGTGACAAAAAACTCATTGTGAAAATAAAACCTCATCATTTTGAGAAGAGTTACTTGCTGGATTAGGGCACAGAGCGTCCGCTCATCATATACGTGTTTCGTGATATCTCGAATACCGTAGCGACTGAAACACGAGACGGCCTGGTGCAGCATATTCAGCTGCATGAGAACATCACAAACAAGAGATTCAGCTGGGTTCCAGGTGAGTCCATCGAAAAACCAAATTAGTTTGCAAATGAGCGTATATCGCTAATTTCGTGCAATATGGTTTCAAATGGAACATAAAGTTGACGGAAACTCGAGGACTGCACCTATCTGATGGCCCAAAGTAGGACGAAACCGGTCGTGGACTGTCGACGAATTTACACCAACTTTATGAGTAGTGCCTTATGAAACTCGAATTTGTGTTCGAATTTCGGTACAGAGACGGGCAGATGCTTTTTCAGGTTGCTGCCGCTTTTTATAGTGCGCTGTAGGATATCAAATTTCACTGTGCAATATGGATGATCATTTTGCCACCATCAGAAACATCATGGTTGGCAGCTTCACGTGACTGTATTCTGTCGATCGGTGAAAACTCCGGAGAATCCAACTCCGACTTCATCCACCCTTGAACGGACAAATCAGACATCTGGTTGAATTTGGGTGCACGTACTATTCGATGTTAAAGCAACTTGTAACTGTGAGTTTAACCCAACAGGTTCCTGTCACACTTTACTATACTTTGAACCACAACTGGGTACATATGAAACGTAAGTTCGCCGAGTTTCTCATTAGAAAACTCCAAGTGAACAGCTACAGAGTGTTGGACGGGGAAGCAAATCTCTCATATGCATCTTGTTTAAAAAAACTGAATATTCATCTCCTTGAACGCGCATTTCTGAACTTTCCTGGATATTCATTGATTGTTACTCAAATGCAAGCAAACTCTACAAAGCGACTCTACAAATTCAGTATTAGATCTTACTTTTCAAGAGAGGTAAAGCAGATTTACGAGAAAACATCCTACTCGCATGCCTCAGCAGTCGTATCCACCGTAAAAGTAGTAGTGACAACAAGTGCTTGATATGGGTACAGCAAATATATAACTTGGAATATGATTGAGTAATTCTAGTGTTTAGGTGACATCGCCCTGTAAGTAAAGAAAATCTATGCTGAAAGATTTAGAAGCACTCGAAACACAGTTAAATTTCTCATTTGTGATGTTCCCAAACAACTGAATGTGCTGCACAAATGACGCCTGATGTTTCAGTTGGTACGATATTTGAGATATCGCAGTACATTGCCACAAAAAAATGTTCTCGCAAGCTTGCTGAAATCTCTTCGACAGCTCACGACCGGTTTTGCCCGTTTTGTTACTTATCAGATAGGCGCAACACCCGAATTTCTATCAACCGTATGTTGCGCTTGAACCTTAAGTGGACAGACCTCGACAAATGCAGTCATTTGCATATCACTTGGTTACAACGTAATTTTGGCGTCTGAGCTAGAATAAATCGAGAACTTTGTCCCCAGGTGACTTTGAATCGTGCATATATCTTACAAAATGGACCTGATTTAGAACCGAAGTGTCCTTCTATGCCCATTTTTTATTAGGATTATCACACACCAGACAGACGGTTCCCCGGAATGGTGGCTGGTGAATAGTTTTCTTTTTCACTTTTAAACTGCTGTACTATAAGAAGGCTACAAATGTTTTTAATAAAGCTGCGTAAATGTATCCATTGTGCTTATTGCAAAATAAGCTCGTAAAATTGGCTACCTTCAGTTGTTTTTGTAACGGAAATTGATGGATACTTTCCGAAAAAGTAATGGCGGAACCAAGACTGAGTGTGTCACAGTGTCAAGTTAGTGAAGAGAAGATATCTTCTATGGAATTCTCGCAGATGTTTTGAAATTCGTTCTTTGTTACAGTGCTTGTTTTTATGTTGCTTTTTCATGTTTGCCAGGTGATCTTCTAAGACAGCTCTTGGAAACATTCAGTGCCCTTTGGGATCGTTTGTTTCCTTGCATCTTGGGACCAGTGCCTGTAATAGATGGCCTTTTCAAATATTTCACAATATCGTTCCAAAGATATAGCGAGCGGCCAGGAAATCGCGTGACTGCGGTGTGGAGTCTTCTTTCGAGAAGTGTGCAAAGTGTTTCTCCTTTATTCATTAGATCCATTAGATCTGATAACAGACGTAGGCTTTAATACGTTAACGTTTATCTCCTGCTTTCTTCTTTCGCGGACGTAATACTTAAGAGTTGTGTATCTAAAGGTTTGGGAAAATTTAATCCAGATTCCGTCATGTCAGGCCAAAACGCTGCATCCTCGACGTTCACAATTATTTAGGAACACAATGTGAAGGAGATTCCGGTGCACTTCTGGTGAGTTGCCCTTCAAAAACAAAGTGATGTGAAAATGGGTGTATCTATTGCAATCTGTCAAATTTGGGTTTAAGTGGAACATGGGTTTGACGGAAACCCCGGGGACTGCACCTGCCTAATGTGTCTCAAGAGGAACGAAACCGGTCGTGGACTGTCGAAGTGTTTTCGGCAAGCTTATGTGTAGTATTTTATGTTTGTATGAAAAAACTGCTTCACGGTATTAGGAATCATCGCCGATGAGCACCCAGTGGGAACTTTTAAACCACCAACTACCCTGTTAGTAGTTTGAACACAGTTATCGTTGGGTCTCGGGTGGCTTATTGTCACTGTGAGCAGCTCGCATATAGACAAGATATAGAGCGAATAATAAACAGTTCGTGGCCAAACTACTAACTGGGATGTCGCAGGTATGAGAGCTTAATGAGATGCGCACTGACGACGATACCCAATAAGGATGAAACAACCGAACAGTTTTTCTCGGCTTTTCAACATATGTTGCCTTCGCTCATGTGACAAAATCTCAGTCTTTCCATAAGACCGACTTCCTTATCTTATATTTTTGAACGAAACTGAGTTCCGTAGTGAACCAAATGATGCATTCAAAACTTTCGGCTATCAATTCTAAAAGTTACTCTCTTTCATCGCTCATCAAGGATTTTGTCAGATTCTGGTCTGCCTCTTGACGAAATGTACGCGACTTAACATTTAAGAAATTCATATTCACGAGGTACATTGTTAGCATTCCTTTCATGAAACTTCGCAAAACTCGATTAAGTACATGTGTGCTTTGCCAATCTATCAAACAAATGAATCTGAGACAGAAGAAACCTGAAGGGACAATAGTGTGCGCAAAATTTACCTGACACATCTTGGGCTGTAGGAGAAAATTCAGTCCATCCGTTAGTTCTTCTACATGAAAGCCTTAAAGGACAGCTTTCTTCGAAGAATGGATGGTCTAAATAAACACCATATTATATGTTTGATTCCTTTTTCCCAAAGTGATTTTCTCATCAGAACAAAATAGAGTTCGTATCTAATCTACCTGCCGGTAAACTAGACATGGACTTTTCTTGTTTTCTTTTTCTCTTAAAATTTAATGACCCTCCAAAGTTCTATTTGCCTATTTACCTTTTTTTCCGGACCGGATTATTCTAGAGGCAAACTGGTTCTTTACAACCGAGCTGATTAGAACCCAATTACGACCAGGAATAGTCTGACACTTGTTGTTCATGATCTGACCAACATTTGGGGTGGATACATTACGTACTTTGAGTGACCGGTCTTCAGATCATATGTCTAAACTGCATCTAAATCGCTGGACGTCTCATATGTCTTCCATCTGATCGCTATTAGCAAACTTTGAACTCCATTCCAAAGCATTATAGGCATCAACAATGCCAGTATCACATTTATGTTTGAGGAGCTCTCGGCATGCTCTGCCCAACTCTGATGCTATAATGCATCTCGACCCTTCTGAGGGTTAATTCTGGGGCAGAAATGTCGTTAAAAGCTACGCGCGTTCTTCCACACTGAGTATAACGCCTCTCTGTCTTTTTGATATCTAAATGCAGTGGACTTTGTTTCCCTGATTATTCCCGCTTTTCTGGCGAACATGCATTCTACGGCTCGTGACAATCATCCGATCTAAATTCTACCTGACGTGGACAACTCTGTAAAATCGGGGGTTCCAAAACTACTATGACCGTTTTAACGATACTTATAACTATTTTGGATTATTTGCACAAGAACTAAATCAGAGAGTAATATCGTCTTTTTGATAATTATCTGGCCTGTGAAATGAATGCAATTCTATTCTGTTCAAATTGTTACTGTTTTTTTACCATAGTCTGATCAAGATACCCTCGTTTAGCTTGCATTTGCTCTCCGGTCCGCATAGTGTATCTGACGATCTCTAAAAACCCACTTTCGTGAGACTACCTGTGAATTCATTTTGCAAACACTTCGTTAGCCAACAAATGTTTGAGTTCAACATGTCATTGATCGGAAACATCCCGCTTGTCATAAATGCTCACCTAGTGAACGTATTCTTCCAGTTTTTGGATCTTCATTCATGTTCACACTGCCACTCACTGATACCGGTTGACAAACAACTGGTTGTGTAGCAAAATCTGTGTAGGTCGGTAGGCGGCTAGCACTACCGATGCCTACAGCTGAGCACCACAGCAACGAGCAGTACCCATCGTAACGGCGAATAGGTAGAGAAAATTAAAAAGACACACCGGTTCCCAACTTCTAAATCATCAGGTGCTGGCTTCCAAGAAGCCGGGAAAAGCGGTATACTGGTCAACTTACTGCTGGTGAAGTTTAAGAGGACACCATGCGATAAAGTAGAGCTGTTTGGGGTGCTCGTAATCATACAACGTGAGATGGAATTCAAGCACTCGACGCATCATAATAAAATAGAAATTGATGAGCTCTATTGAATAGACATAACTTTAGGGTGTCAGAAAACATTCTCAGCATGGTGGCTCATCCAGCAGTCCTGCAGTTTTTCACATTTGTTTTTCTCATTTCGGTGATCGTATGCTAAGCCCACCAAAAAAGTGATTTTATGGTGAAAACACGGCTCTATGGTCTTGTGATGCGGAGTATTGTTCAAAACAATTGGTCACAAGACAACGAAACATAAATGTCTGTGTGTTCCCTCCATTGTGTAGACCTACTGGTTTGGTTTTGACGATCTAAATAAATCACAGTAATGAACAGTTGGCCTAAAAACTATCGACTCAATGGTGGTTACAAACTGGTCACTTATTAGGTGAATATTATGATACCCCTGAGGTTGGCACGTAGGAAACCGCATAGGCTGGTGAGTTGGATCTACGGTACAAGCTTGATTTTCGAAGCTATTTTAGTTTTCTCCTTTTGCTGGGTTTCGCATGAGTAACGGCTTTCTCAAAGAACATTGGTCGTTAAGTTGTTGAAGGTCATTTGATAGCCAATCATCGATGCGCAGTTATTAGGACTCATCACGTGGGTGCGGTTCCCAACCTTCTCTTGAACTTATGTTACACCTGAACCCCCAAATTCGTGAGTCTGTGGGTCTACGATATGTAACCACACAATCTTCTGACTGAATGCCGTTGCTGAAATTTCCTTATTGCTATTTGCCTCTTTTTCAACGCTAGGAAGCCAAAGATTGTCGATTAGTTTTGGTAGTTTAGATGAAATTTTTCTGAAAGTCTCCGCTTTGGTTCGTTGGCGTTTTCCCCTCAAACTTAATGCAGATTTGCCGATTTCTTTACAAGGATTGGAAGCAACGCTATTTCAGTTGTCATCTCACTCATCCTTTTGGGGATCTAGCCATCAACCATCAAAGACAATACCAATATCTTTCGGTTTTTTTCTGGTGTAGTTGAACGAAAATGAGATGGATTCAAGCAAAACTTGTTTGTACAACTGTACTTCAAGTTCCGAAAGACTTTAAGAAGTTCAGACAGCGTACTGCTTTCTCGCAGTGATCCAACGCTCAGTCTTGTATGCGACTAGAATATTTGTCACTAAACTTTTGTGGCCTTATTTGGGGAGGTCTACATGATACAAATGAAACAATAACGCTGTGATGATGAACTGCCTCCATATCAGTATATATATATATATATCGAAAACAATTGAAATGAAGACCTCCAGTGATGAATGTATGCAATAGAAAGGAAAAAAATCAATCGCTCCAGGATCTACTTGAGCAAGTAATCACAGAAGAATGATCTGAGAACCAATTGTTCGGAAAGCATTATTTGTGTAGGACAGACCAACTTTATTGTCAGTGGGGCCAACCAACCTTTTTGGCTATCCTGCACACCGCGCATTGATGATTGTTTTTGTGTGCTCTTTGTGGTGCGGGTAGGTGACATAATAAAAAACGTACTTTTAAAATTGGCTGTAACAGTCGATCAAAACAAGCGACTGCTCAGCAGAGGCGATATAATTCGATAGTTTGTGTTGTCTGGTCCGCAGGGCCGCGGGCGGTTCAGTAAGGTCGTCGGGAATGGTTCTGCTACCGTTATGATAAATATGCAAACATTTCGGCCTCAAACCATATTCCACTCCTGGCCCTTTTTAAATCCGTATACCTGAGTTCAAAAAATCCTCTTGACTTTCCATTCTGCAATATTTCAATGTGTACTAACTTTTGTCTTTATCTGTTGTGGCCTGGCCTGCTGGATCGTACCGAAAAAATTTCCCTAGCACAACTGGTTGTGTGGTTAATCCTGGCCGCAAAGCATTTTGTCATCTACGTAAAAAAAACAATAAACAATGAATCTTGTGGTGCACATTGGACCGGGAATGTTGAAAAGGGATGTTGGAACAAAGTAAGCTCATCTCCAAAGCCAGCCCTAATAGAAGGGTTAAACAAGTGCTGAAAACCGAATCAGGACTTGCCAGTTTGGTGATAATTTTTATCCAGTTACAAGATGATCCCTGTAAAAGGGAAATAGTGAACTGAACAAAGTTACAGAAATCCAAAGCTCACAGGATTTTGACTGTATGTGTGTCTGCGGTCAAAATCCGGGTGGGTATTTGTACTAACGTCAGGCCTAAAACCTGAGTGACAATCGTAACAGGTTACACTGTGATCTTTCGGTTGCTGTCATTGTCATTGAATTAACTTTCAAAGCATCAGTGCATTCAAATGTTGTTTTGACCTAAACGGACTCAATGAGTGACCTACTGCCAAGTCAACTGCCAAAAAGAACAGAGAGATTGCTCTCGCGCAGTTCGGTGTAGGTTCTGGTGAACACCGTAGCGGCGTTTTGATTGGAAAAATGTCATGCCGTGAGCTATCTGTCCCTTAAGACAGTTGTGGTTCAGACAAAGTCAGTAAAGTCGAGCTTAGGAGATCAAACGATGGCGAAAACTTCCGAAATGTGAATTTACTCCNGGACAATAGTGTGCGCAAAATTTACCTGACACATCTTGGGCTGTAGGAGAAAATTCAGTCCATCCGTTAGTTCTTCTACATGAAAGCCTTAAAGGACAGCTTTCTTCGAAGAATGGATGGTCTAAATAAACACCATATTATATGTTTGATTCCTTTTTCCCAAAGTGATTTTCTCATCAGAACAAAATAGAGTTCGTATCTAATCTACCTGCCGGTAAACTAGACATGGACTTTTCTTGTTTTCTTTTTCTCTTAAAATTTAATGACCCTCCAAAGTTCTATTTGCCTATTTACCTTTTTTTCCGGACCGGATTATTCTAGAGGCAAACTGGTTCTTTACAACCGAGCTGATTAGAACCCAATTACGACCAGGAATAGTCTGACACTTGTTGTTCATGATCTGACCAACATTTGGGGTGGATACATTACGTACTTTGAGTGACCGGTCTTCAGATCATATGTCTAAACTGCATCTAAATCGCTGGACGTCTCATATGTCTTCCATCTGATCGCTATTAGCAAACTTTGAACTCCATTCCAAAGCATTATAGGCATCAACAATGCCAGTATCACATTTATGTTTGAGGAGCTCTCGGCATGCTCAGCCCAACTCTGATGCTATAATGCATCCAGACTCTTCTGAGGGTTAATTCTGGGGCAGAAATGTCGTTAAAAGCTACGCGCGTTCTTCCACACTGAGTATAACGCCTCTCTGTCTTTTTGATATCTAAATGCAGTGGACTTTGTTTCCCTGATTATTCCCGCTTTTCTGGCGAACATGCATTCTACGGCTCGTGACAATCATCCGATCTAAATTCTACCTGACGTGGACAACTCTGTAAAATCGGGGGTTCCAAAACTACTATGACCGTTTTAACGATACTTATAACTATTTTGGATTATTTGCACAAGAACTAAATCAGAGAGTAATATCGTCTTTTTGATAATTATCTGGCCTGTGAAATGAATGCAATTCTATTCTGTTCAAATTGTTACTGTTTTTTTACCATAGTCTGATCAAGATACCCTCGTTTAGCTTGCATTTGCTCTCCGGTCCGCATAGTGTATCTGACGATCTCTAAAAACCCACTTTCGTGAGACTACCTGTGAATTCATTTTGCAAACACTTCGTTAGCCAACAAATGTTTGAGTTCAACATGTCATTGATCGGAAACATCCCGCTTGTCATAAATGCTCACCTAGTGAACGTATTCTTCCAGTTTTTGGATCTTCATTCATGTTCACACTGCCACTCACTGATACCGGTTGACAAACAACTGGTTGTGTAGCAAAATCTGTGTAGGTCGGTAGGCGGCTAGCACTACCGATGCCTACAGCTGAGCACCACAGCAACGAGCAGTACCCATCGTAACGGCGAATAGGTAGAGAAAATTAAAAAGACACACCGGTTCCCAACTTCTAAATCATCAGGTGCTGGCTTCCAAGAAGCCGGGAAAAGCGGTATACTGGTCAACTTACTGCTGGTGAAGTTTAAGAGGACACCATGCTATAAAGTAGAGCTGTTTGGGGTGCTCGTAATCATACAACGTGAGATGGAATTCAAGCACTCGACGCATCATAATAAAATAGAAATTGATGAGCTCTATTGAATAGACATAACTTTAGGGTGTCAGAAAACATTCTCAGCATGGTGGCTCATCCAGCAGTCCTGCAGTTTTTCACATTTGTTTTTCTCATTTCGGTGATCGTATGCTAAGCCCACCAAAAAAGTGATTTTATGGTGAAAACACGGCTCTATGGTCTTGTGATGCGGAGTATTGTTCAAAACAATTGGTCACAAGACAACGAAACATAAATGTCTGTGT
>NW_008751724.1:745902-835198 GCF_000715545.1 Opisthorchis viverrini
GAACTTGATTGTTAGTGATATCCACAGAGTAACTCAATATTTCCGGATTGTTTTGCGATCATAACTGATCACAGTTATTCCAGGGTATTCTCCATTCTTCAGCATCTTCATCCAGTAGTCAATTGCTTTCAACACACGTCGGTGTATCAATTTCGTTGCACATGTGGCCTTTTCTGACAATTTCGTTAACCGAACCCCCCAAATAGTGGACAGGATTTTTTTCTACACCTAAGTAAACATGATCGTTGCATTCATTCACAGATGACGAATGTCTACAATATATGTCCTGCATACATTTCACGCTCATGAACACGGATTAGCTTGCATCCATAGCCCAAATGCGCTACAGAAATCTCGTTTCAGACTGAATGAATAGACCTGTATTATTAAATTTTCCGTTTGGTTCTCCACAATCTCCCTCAATGAGTGCCCGCGGTTTTGGCGTTTTCTGCTACAATTCTACGAAAACATACTAAAACCATGTGGGATTTCGGTATAAAATTTTGAAAGCCATCTTACACAGATCAGTATTTGACGGGTTTCTTCGAAGTCCTTTCAGAGTATGAAATCGGAGTGGGAATCGTCCGCAGTTAGTCGTATCAAGCTTGCAAATTTTGTCTTTGTTGTAATATTAGGTTCTAGATTGCATAACAATAGCCTGCTGGATCAAATTTAACCTGAGCATTTTTTAAGAACAAATTGTTCTTGATCTGTTCACCGAGCTCGCCAAAGCTTCACCGACAATCCTAGAGAAATCATCAATATGAGGTGAAGATGTTCCCACGATTGGTGACGAAAGGTTTGTGAAAAATTTCCAAGCTTGCTGAACACAGCAACAGCCACCGGTTCTACAACCAGTTCATGAACCAATGCACCGGCATTTCGATAGATTACTGAAGCATGTTTAATAAAAGCACCATTGTCGATTTAAGCGTGAACATATTTGAAAAGTCTTAGCATTGCGTCCACCATTTATTCATGTATCGAGATTTAGTGCATAAATATCACATATATGTATATGGTCGTTGGCTTGTTCGCTGAGCTGGGCAGTTTGGTTGCAAACGTTTCATCACCAATCGAGGTGACATTATCAGTGCGTAGTTGTGTGTAGTGCTGTGTTAGTGGTTGTGCACAACCACTACGCTACCTGAGCTACCGACATTCTCCTCTATAGAATATATATATATATATATTAACGGTGTGCTGTTCTATCATGTAGGTCGAATCTCTAAGGGTTGCAGCACCCTGCTCATCTTGTGGGTCTCCTAGTTTTGGGAACATATCAAACCTACTTCAGACTAAATTAGAAAGCTATCTGCATTTTACACCCACTCATAACATGTGAAAGACTCAACTCATAGGTTCTCGCTCGCTTAGGATACTTATTCCTAAAAATACATGATACGAAAAATATGAAATTCGAAATGTTTTACAGTTGAGCGCTACGTAGCGGCTAGTGGCAAATTCTCGTCCGTTCTACTGAGAAGTGAGAACAAACTTTGTAGGAGTATGTCATTGATCGCTTACCTTCAAATTCGAGCGCTCATCCCCAAGACAAAAGCGCAATCCAACAAGTGTGTTGGAGACCGATGCTACTGGTTGGGGCCCAAAACAGAGCATGTGCAACAGATTTGTTTTTTTCTCTCACGTATACTGATTGTGGGTCGATGTGAATTTACAGGAAAACCAGTGTTTACATGACCATCTTTCTCACAGAGCCGAGAAATTCCTCGAGAAACCAATTGCTAAGACCAGAACGAAGCAACAAATGTAGTGGAACAGGCTTCAGTTGGATCGATCTTCTTGTGAAAAATGTTTTGAAACAATATAATGAGTTCGAGCCGAATAAGTATCCAGATGACCTTGTTTGTGTGCGGGAATTTGTCACTTAATTTTGCACAAAGCCTCAACGGGATGAAATCTGAAAGCACACGTGGTGTGGAGCTCACAATGACAAAGACTAGTTGCGATTACACCAAGCTAATCTCAGAACAGAGTGACCTTATATTCTTTACTCAGTTGCGTATTGTGGATTAGAAACAAAATGCGAAAAAACTCACGTATACTGATTGTGGGTCGATGTGAATTTACAGGAAAACCAGTGTTTACATGACCATCTTTCTCACAGAGCCGAGAAATTCTTCGAGAAACCAATTGCTAAGACCAGAACGAAGCAACAAATGTAGTGGAACGGGCTTCAGTTGGATCGATTTTCTTGTGAAAAATGTTTTGAAACAATATAATGAGTTCGAGCCGAATAAGTATCCAGATGACCTTGTTTGTGTGTGGTAATTTGTCACTTAATTTTGCACAAAGCCTCAACGGGGTGAAATCTGAAAGCACACGTGGTGTGGAGCTCACAATGACAAAGGCTAGTTGCGATTACACTAAGCTAATCTCAGAACAGAGTGACCTTATATTCTTTACTCAGTTGCGTATTGTGGATTAGAAACAAAATTGCGAAAAAAATTTCAAAAAAGGTATTATAGAGGCACACGTTCACTCGAACGTGTCAGATCAGTGTCTTTTAACCTCGAATCTTGAGCCAAAATCGTTTGCATATATATTTGGCCTTAAAATCTGTCACCCATTTTTCTTTAAAGCATTATCTTCTGTTGTTGGAAAGTTCATAAACCACTGATTAACTGTTTGATTGGCGGCTCACAAAAAGAAGCAATTATTCAGCGCTTTGTGGAAATCTTTCCTTACATAGGCAACACTAACCAGCAGAAAATTCAGCCCAATATGTGTAGCACGTGGCCCGTTAGCTGCACAATGCTGGTAGCTGCAAAACCTTTATGAGTGGAGCGAAACGTTTTGCACCAGAATGTTGCATTTTGTTGCGTATGTCCTCAAACCAAGAAAGCATCCCAATTTACGTTCATATTTTTGCAGCTCACCAAATTTCTTTGTTCACTGAAGCAATCCTACATCTGGCTGGAAAGTCTGGTGGAATAATTTCCCAGCATCGCTGAGACCCTGAGATGCCTAAATGAGGCTCAGAAGTTTGGACTGGTACTCTGAATTCTATTGCCTGATTACCTTTTTCCGTCAGGGAAACGTCATAGCTTTTGTAAATTCAATTCCATTGTGCGAATACTGAATGCCGTGTGGCATTTTTGAAACGTTACAAGTTTCTGGAACGTGTGCAACGCCCGCGAGAGAAACACAAACAAATCAAATCAAATAGGTGACCTGTTAAGCAGAGTAGTTCGAGCGAAGCTTGATGTGGTCGACTTCGTGAACGGGACAGGCAAAGCACCTTCGTGAGAAAAATTGTTACCATGGCACCACCCTCGTCACCTGACGCTTGATATGACTCCATCACCACTTTTGTTTTTGGCACAAACTAAATCCGCACCTCTCACGATTTCGACTTTAAAATCTAGAGACTATTTGAAAGTGTCCGCAGTATTAGCGGCACGTGAACTTTCGCAATCTAAGTGTTTTCTCCTCTTTGGTCAAAAGACAGATTAGAGCCTAAGCGAGGCTCTGCCAACCTGTCGTGTGACGGAACCAAGAAGATTAATCTGCCGGCTCTCTTTTCAAAAGCGAACCTATCCTTCAGCGTCCTTAAACACGACGAAAGTCACTCGAAGCTGTTTAAGCTGAACTTAATTAGGACATGTTCTCTAACCTCTCTTCCTCATGGTCAAGGACAGAGAAATAACCATCCCTAGAAATCCCAGTTTTTACTCAAAGTTAATCACTTCATCCGAGTTCAACAACTAGCATTACACCTAACCCGAGTGACATTGTTCCACTCACCAGAAAACCTTGTCAGCAGTCTAATTGCCATACATGTCCTGCAATTCCGGATTTATTGTTTTCGCCACCCCTTAGGGCCTGTTAAAAGGTCTTCCGTCCTAAGTAACGTTTATCAAAGGAGTGCACTTAGGTTTGTTGTTGCTGCTGACTTTCCGTTCAGCATAAAACAACTACTCCATCTAATAGTTTCCTGGCAAAATCCCTTCAGATTTTCAAGACTCACTTCACTCTGTTTTCTCATGAACATGATCCAAATAGAAATCGCCATCTGATTGTATGGATACTTACCGTTATTCGATCCATCATACGACCCGATATCTCGCCGATTTATTGGATCACCTAAGGCTAAAGCGTCTTGTTTCATTAGAAAAACTCGACCATATCCATTTTTCAATATATTTAAAGTCAGATTGTTAAAAGATCGTGCAGTTTAGCTTATAGAAAATTTATTTTCAGTTGCTTTACTTGAACCGAGTTGACTCCGCATGTTGCAATGCTAATATGCTTCCATTGAATGAGGGTATCAATCTATTCGAAAATTGTCAGAGTTTACGTGGTTTATATCGCAGTAGACGAGTAGGTCATCTGAGTCGTGGCTCAGAGTGAACTGACTGACATACCTTTTAGCTATGAGCAGAAAACGCACCAGTATATTACCATCATTCATTGATGAAGTTCAAAACCTGATCAAGCAACAGGATTGAAAGATGTAGGGTTCCAGTGTCTCACATCCATTATCTGCGCAACCCACATTCTCTACTGTCGTGATGTTGTTTTCCAATGGTTCCAGTCGGTTGTTGGCATTCACACCAACGTGTTTGTGTGTGCGTGTGTGGTTTCTCATGATGTCTCAACTTGTTTCTTAGTGTTTTCGGCAAATTTTGCACAAAATAAATCGGTGACGAGTGTACCAGCATTTATTTACAGTGAAGCGCTTTGTAAACATGATTTGATTCTCATAGACTTTCGATATGTACGATTAAGGAATTCATTTCATGTTTGCTGAACGAACAATTAATTGGTTTGGCAAGCATAAGCTAAGTAGAATTATTTTAAATGAATTTCTGAAGCCGAGAATGACTCTTTGCACATAAAAAACTTGGTATCGGGGTAGCCTAGTTTCCGATTATTTATCGAGATTTTGCTGACGGGTTTGAACGAAAACGGTCGGTTTGCACACGGAAATCTGTATATAAAATTCCGCGTTCACGATTGCACTCCGTGACTCAAATTACCAAAAGTACGCCCTTCAAAACTTTTTCAGCTTTTCTCCGATTATGACCGGTTTTTTAGTGTGATGAGCGCTTTACAGTACCCCTTCACTTGAATTGATCATATGAATTCGCCTAATATTTTCATCTCGAAATACGTTCATGACTACTTTTGCGCTTTCCTTCATTTGCTCATTGAAAGGACTTTATTTTTTACTCGTTCTGTCACTGATTCGTCTTTCGACTGGGCCGAATGCTCAGAGGATTCAAATACATATGCTTTTGGGTTAACAACTCGATTTATTTGTTTAAAGGGTCATTCTGTCAACCTTCGTTTTTCCGCGATCTGTCTGCCCAATACCTCTGAGCCCACTTGTGACGGCCTGTTTAAACGAATTGTCTTTCACTCACTCACTCCGGCAGCGAAACTTTATAGAACAATCGGTACTCATTAAGCTATATACACACAATTCTACGGGGTGCTTGCAGCCTAAATTTGTGAGAATCCCAGGACTTTAGTGATATAGAGACTTTCCTTCTCAATGGCTACGTGCGTATTACCCCGAAAGTTACGTGGTTCAGTGTGGCGAACGATTAATCCGCCCAACAATAGGACGACCACCTGGGTCGGATTCAAAAGAGAAACCAGAAAACACATTCTATGTGATTGTGAGGAATCTTGACCTTTCAAAGAAAGTCATGATAAAAAGCGTCGAATTCAAGAATGTACCTCGCAGTTCCTTATTAAAGCATCCCACTAGGAATTAAGCGCCGGTCTGTCTGGCTGATTTTACCCAGATGATTAAGCAGCGATCTCATGATAAACATAATTTCTGAAACCAAAATGACGTTATTGTTCATACGCGAAACGTCACCTTAGCCACCAAGCGATTGGGTAGGTTGACTATGATTGTCTGCCAAATACAAAAGTGCCGACCGCTTCGCAAAAATTAGTCAAACGGGCGCCCACTGGGAGAGGATAAGTCCGTGCCGAACAAACACCAATTACCTACTGTAAACTAATACATAATCCGTCTGTTCCAGGCTTTTCCGTCTCTAATTCCTACTTGCTTTTGGCTTGGTTGAATTCAAGGTAACAATGATACTCTCTACTGTGCCTTACTGAAAAGTCTTTGTCCAACGTCTGTTCGACTCACTTCACATTGCAGTTTGTGCGGGAATCGGTTCGTTTGCTGAATGCAATTCTTCCAGAGTCTCACCAGGGAATGATGCATATTCCTGTTATTGAAGTGCCGATGGAAATTCACGCCTATACGCGCTCATACATAAACCCATAGATTAGGGTACAACCCGAGACCATGCCTATTGATCATGGGATTGAACGAAGGAAGTGGGCCCTGTTCATCGGGACAACAAATCCACCCTAAAACTGCATCCAAGCCCCTGAAATGTAGGCTACGAAGGGTAACCAAAAAATTACTCCTGATCAGGCCTGACTATTGTCGTATCCCTCATATAAGGAGCGACACTCTAGGAGAAGTTAAACTGCGTTTCCTTTCGTGAAGTACTTGTTGCGCTCCTCATATGACGCGAGTATTACTTGACGTCGGGCTGTTCGACGCGGCTTCGATTTGGTATTGCCGGCTGTTGAACATGAACGCTATTTTACATCCTAACTACTAATACCGTTTAAGTTATCTCAGATTGCATCTGTGCCTCTCGGCGGGGATTAATTTAGGCTAAGATTCTCTCAGGGCGAGCTGAGGGGGAATGATGTGCAAGCATGCAAAAAACCAATAAAAAGTGACCAGTGTGCCATTCGTAGACAGTTCGCAGTAGTCTGTTAACGGAGTTTGGTATAACAATCATCTCAAGTGCAACTACCTTCCTAATAAAAGAGACCACTACCTACAATTTTTCTCAGGATATTCTTGGCCATCCGTTTACGATCGGGAGTATGTTTTTCTGTGGTAATGGCCGAATAATCCTGGCAATAGCTGAGGTATTTCTCTCTACAATTCTGCATTTCTATACATTTATCGCTGCATTTCTCTCCATACGCCTGTACCATGACACCTCATACCTACCATTTGGCCCTAGATATGCCCAATGGATATCTGAGTAACATTTGTTCTCTTGGCTCAAAAAGTTAACAGCATTCACTACGTGTGCGTTGTGAGGCCACACACCACACTGCTACCACAAACGCATTCAACAGCCTTCCCATCCGACCTTGAAATCAGGCCTTGCTTACCTGAAATTTCAGAGCTCTCTTATTGGTCATTTGTTGCCCGTCTGCACTTTTATTACTAAAACCTGTGGCGTGTCGAACATGGCCGGCCAGCCCCCGACTCAATGTCTCCTCTCACCAAGTGCTTTTGCATGTGTGGTACCGTTCGACTCCAATGATTTTCAGAAAAGTTATTACTAAAACCTGTGGCGTGTCGAACAAGGCCGGCCAGCCCCCGACTCAATGTCTGCTCTCACCAAGTGCTTTTGCATGTGTGCTACCGTTCGACTCCAATATGATTTTCAGAAAACGCGGTAGATTTTGCACTAGAAAACCAAAGTGCATGCCTGCAAACGAAATACTTAAAAACCCATGTTCTTACTATTTTTAGTGTATAATAAATTTCCGGCGAAGTAGATGGCTTTATAGAACGTAGTCCACTGGGTGGGTAAGCTATTTGTTATGGTAGGTGTAGAATACGTCACTTATTCCGAGAAGCCCAACTGAGTGACGCGCGAAATCACAAGCCAAGAATTATGAGGCCGTGACGCGCGAAATCACAAGCCAACAATTATGAGGCATTGAGACGTACCAGCACGTATTGTACGTACAAACTGTGTATATGAAAGGGGAGCAAATCTCAAGTTATGAGGATTTCCGTCTGATTGTTGCACGAATTGGTGCAGGTTCAAACAAAGCCCGGCCAGAACGGCAACTCTATGTGAAGTATCGACAAACGTGCGCAAACCTCACGTGGTCATGCGATAGGTCAAAAAGCGTACGTGGAAAGTTCATCGGAATCGGTTCAACATGCTAAGGGTCGAAAATTCATGCGGGTTTAGGGGTGACCATTGAGTACACAGGGTTAGCGGAGGAAACAGCGTGAGAACGAATTATGGTATCGTTTCATCCTGAGTTTGTTACAAGGTGTAACGATCACCTTGTAGGAAAAATCATGCGTTTAGTTGCAAGAGGCTCGCTGTCCATCATGTGTCATTCACAGGACGTTAGAATCTTTTTATAAGTTTCAGAGAATGCAACCTTGGAACTAGTAACTTTGTGAATGTGCATACGCAGGGACGACCATGCCTACTACTTAAGTATTGCTTTGCTGTGCAATTTTACAGTTATTTGAGTAGTCTTCTGCCAAAGCAGTAGTTATGACAGAATGCTTACTTATGAAACGTTACGCAAATAGCAGTGCAATTAAAGTTAAAGGTGAAACAATGATCCTCTTGGTCGAAATCACTTACAGGGTACGGTGTATATGAATATGGCTTGGCAACCCATACATTGCAACACACCTGAAACTTGTAGTTAGAATTCCTTACACTGCGACCAACATGTCCTATCCTCACCCAAGTCACCCTGTCTAATTTGTTCTAGTCTCTGTTCAGGGTAATAGTTTTGGAGTAAGCACTGTAAAACTGGTCGTTTGTGATGAACGGTAATCGATCCATCAACTCTCTTCTTGAGGAGACGGGTTGATTTGTTTAATCACACTTCACTTGGAGGACTCGGCTTTGAATTCAGGCTATTTTTGTGTCTACAGGGAACCTTTGCCCTTGACTTGCAAGGTTGCCCAAGCTAGTCTGGTGGGAAACCCAGAGGCAGTCCCCTTTGTTGAGAGCCCTTGTGAGTTGAAACGAATTCTGTGCGCGGCATTGTTAACCTTGGGAAGTGAAAATATCATTTTGAGCACATTCAGTTAAGCAATACAGTCGTTGGCTCACAAAATGTTCCGTGCAAAATAGAATATCTTCAAAGAGTGAACAAACTTGTTTGGTCTGGCTTTTGTATTCCAAGTACGGCAACATAAGCTTTATCTGTGTTAACCTTTCCCAGGCCCGTGTACAAGATTTTGCATGCAGGAGATGCATCGACCACATTTTCACATTTTATCATATACGAGAATGGCAACATCGTTTCAAGCAACCAACAATGATGGTTTCTTGACGTAAAATCCGCCTTTGGCTCTGGAACGTTTGGCACCATGGCAGTATCTATCAAGCAAGGTGTCCCCTGTAAAGTCATGAACCCCTTAAGGTGGTGTACGCCAATTGCTGCTGACGTGTGATGGTCTACGCGAAGCTCTCGCCTTAGTTCACTAAATCAAACGATATAAGGCAAGGCTATCCTCTTTCGCATTTCATTGATACGATGTTGAAAGACTCACAACCAGCCTCTAATGCATCTGGGGCCAAAATGCTTCCAAGACATACAGAGCACACAGTCGACATAGCCGTTCTTGGATCTGACGCAGTCGTAATACAGATGGTATGAAATATTCTAACTAATTCTGTCCCACGATTTAGCAGGCCTTACACACCTGCGAAATGTAAAGTGCTTCTGTAAGACTGGGTGGACTCAACCCTAACCTCATGTCTACGTATAAACCGATTAAAGTAGTTGACTAATTCGTCTACCTGGGCAGTTTTATCCGTTCCGGCGGTGTACTCAAAGACGATATTTCAAGGGTGATCATTCCATCCGGATTGGGAAGGCCAGAGCAACTTTTGCGTACCTGTATCAGCTGCGACATCAACGTATCTGTCAAGACTCGAGTTTACAACGCCACGGTGCGCGCCATATTGCTATACGGGTCAGAAACCTGGTTGTTGATCAGGTGGCTGTTGATCTGTTCACCGAGCTTGGCAACTGGCCTGCAGAAACCTGATCGCTGTGCGTCCAAGACGTCAAAATTCTTTCAGTGTTTGACGATCGATTTCTTCGGAGCATTGCCTGAGTCTGGTGCGAACACCAGATCATTAATTCTGAACTGTGTTCAATGGTTTCCGGAAGAGACCATAGGTGAACTGATCATACTTCGTAGTTTGCGATAGCTTGGCTACGTTTTTTATGCATGCTACTCGATCAACTTTCTCGAAGGTTTTTTCTCGTACAACCACGTGAAGAGTGGAAACGAGTCAGGGGAAGGCAAACAGTGACTTGGCAGCGAAGTGTGGCATAGATTACCGGTGAACTCAGCTCTACTGGTCGTTACCGTCACTCTGGTTAGGGATGCCGATACAAAACATGACTCACTAACGCTCACAATGACGCCGGTGCATCAGAGCTGTAGCTTCCTGATCTCCCCAACTAAAATCCCGCTAACACCACTGCATCTACGCACCAAGCATACTATCACCCCAAAGGGCAGCTGTCCACCCCACCTCCACAAACATCAGTGAACGAAGCTGAGGTATCTAGAACCACTTTGCTACAAGTACGCGTTTTTTACAGTTGCGGATTATACCGATGATAAATGAGTTGTATAATGCCATCTTCGTAAACAAGTTCGTCTTTTCGGTACTACAGCACTTTTGTTCAATTGAATCTTAACCACATGCTGCCAAAATGACCTTCAGTTTTATTTCATCTTCCTGTCTCCTTCAGTCTGAGAGGTGATTTCTATGGATCCGGAGTGATACTCCCCAGTCGTGAAACAATGACCAACATTACGGATTTCTATGATGCATTTTCACAGTTTTCTTCGGATTTCTTCTCACCGTCACCAAGAATCGCTTCGGCTGGAAACCGCATAATAAATATTTTTGGATTTAACATCAGTGTGTCTACCCTCGACTTCATTGGAAATTTGTCCGTCCCTGTTTGCGGTGTGCCAGCAGATCAGAACGATTTGGGCCGTCTAGCTCTGGAGCTGAAATCTTTACCACCCTCGATGACGGATGGTTCAGGTATACTGACAGTCGAAGGTGCGTCGCTTAATAGGCAGCGTCGGATGGCCAGTAATTCCGCTTCGGAATCCACTACACAGTCTCCAGTCAGTGATTTTTGTAAAACAGTTTATCAGTTTTTTCTCACCGACCACATTCAAAGCTTTGTGAGCAGACTAGGTTTTTTCCTTTTTGGCTACATATATTATTATCCTTCCACGCCGGTGACCGATGAAATAATGCGCCGTGCTTCATACCCTTGGCGACTGACCGATCGATTCCACACTATAGTAAAACACTATTTGAATCATACGGGTCCGGCACTGATTCGTCTGATCGCAAATAATCGTCCATTGGCTGTTTCCGAAAGTCTCCTGAAACTATGCGAGGTGCTGCAAGTCACTCAGCCTAATTTCGCAGCTGAGTTTTGTCCATTTGCTTCGCGCCTGACGTCAAAACTCCGGAATCTTCCTTTCATTTTGAATTCAACAACTCGTTTACTCGAAATTGTGGATCAGTTCTTAGACTGTCGAAATGAATTTATTTCTCTCTATCCGATTCAGAGCGAACAAACTTTTAAAAAGATCCTAGAATTGCATAGTTCACTATCTTTTCCGCCTGGTGCCGGGGTAAACTTCCTACGCGTGCCTCAAAAGACTGATATGAGTGACGCCGAATTTTTTGA
Organism: Opisthorchis viverrini; assembly: GCF_000715545.1. Lineage (NCBI taxonomy): Eukaryota > Metazoa > Platyhelminthes > Trematoda > Opisthorchiida > Opisthorchiidae > Opisthorchis > Opisthorchis viverrini. Next base: position 757,435 of record NW_008751724.1, read on the forward strand.
GATTGTATTACGCCAGCTGGAATCCCCCAACAACTTCCGTGTTTTTGACCGCTACTGGACCCCTCGTCCTCGCCAGAATCCATTGGACGGCGATGTGGGGTTTGTGAGCAAGGGATCTTTGGATATACAGGAGCTAATAACCGGTGCAGTCGTTGACATGGTCGCCAAAAGGCCAGATAGGTTAGAGCGGCCAGCTGACCCACAAAGTTTGTACAACGATGAGTTACCAGGTCAAGAGTTCAAGTTTTTCCCCACCCCTTGCTACGTGCAAAAGGACTTTCTCAATTCTTTTTCACGTATGTTGCCACAATTTATGCTTTTTGCCTGGATTCTCACAGCCATGCTGACAACCAAATATATTGTAGAGGAGAAAGAACAACGGCTGAAAGAATTCACACGTATCATGGGTTTGTCCGCTCTGATTCACTGGCTTGGGTGGTTCTCCATCACATTCTTGATCATGGGTACCTCGGCGCTGATCATCGCTCTCATGTTCAAACTGGGCAACATTGTTCCGTTGGCGAATTTTTTCATGTTACTCTTGTTGTCTTTGTCCTATATGGTTGCAGTGATTGCACTTACATTCCTTTGTTCGACTTTCTTCACTCGAGCGAACCTCGGTGCTATTGTTACTGCCATGATCTACTTCATTCTCTACCTCCCGACTCCCTTGATTTTTAGCAATGAGTCTGCAATGACTGAAACGATCATGTTTGCAGCTTCACTTTCATGTCAAGTGGCTTATAGTCTGGGCCTGTTCTACTTTGTACGCATTGAAACACAAGGCTTTGGTGCTCAGTGGCAAGACTTTTGGAAAGCACGGTTTGCTGAGGATGTATTCTCCATTGGAAAATGTATGCTGATGTTATGGGTAGATGCGGGAATCTATTTGTTGTTAGCCTGGTACGTTGATAATGTTTATCCGGGTAAATATGGCCTGAGAAGGCCTTTCTATTTCCCATTCACAAGAACGTATTGGGTTGAAGGGCGTACCCGGACAGTGCTTGCCACGGATGGTGATAGTATAGACTCGGATATCAGGGATGAGCGTTACTTTGAACCGGATCAGACAAGAAATGCAGTCGGTGTGACGGTGCTGAATGTCACAAAGAAATACGCCAAAATGCGCAAGCCAGCCTTGGAAAACTTGTCCATAAAGTTTTATGCCGACCAAATAACTTCTTTACTGGGTCACAATGGTGCCGGAAAGTCAACACTGATTTCCATACTAACTGGGATGATTCCTCCATCCAAAGGGACTGCCCAGGTTGCTGGATATGACACACAAAAACAGCTGCGTGAAGTGCATGATCACCTTGGATTTTGTCCACAATATAATGTTTTATTCGATCATTTGACCGTGGCCGAACACTTTCGATTCTACGGTTCTGTAAAGGGTCTCTCTAAATTGTCGATTGGCAAGGAAATTGACATGTTCTTAGAAACGCTCGGCTTTCAAGACAAACGGGATTGCCTTAGTAAGACGCTTTCCGGCGGACAGAAGCGCAAACTTTCCGTTGCTATTGCCTTCATTGGTGACGCTCCGGTGATTTTCCTGGATGAGCCCACAGCTGGTGTGGATCCTTTTTCTCGCCGATCCATATGGGATCTAATAATAGATCTTCGGAGAAAACGTACGATCATTTTGACTACTCATCACATGGATGAAGCTGATGTCCTGGGTGATCGAATTGCCATACTCTCACAGGGGAGGCTTCGATGCTGCGGAACCAGTTTGTTTTTAAAATCAAATCATGGACAAGGCTACTATTTGATCTTGACACGTGACAGAACTGAGCAGACGGAGTCAACTTCAACTTCGTCAAACGTGCAAGCTGTTTTGGATTTTGTTGGGCAATTCATGTCGGACATTCAGTTGGTTAGTGTGACATCGACAGAGATTGTTTTACAGCTTCCTTCAAGGTATGCTTATGATGGTCAATTTTCCGCATTTTTTAAAACACTCGAGACAGATTACGCAAAGACTAATTGCAACGTATGTAAGGAGCTTCGTGTTTTGGGGATCATTTCCTATGGTTTGTCGGATACCTCACTGGAAGAGGTATTCCTCGAATTAGCCGAAGATCCTTCTTTTGAGCTTGCAGAGTCCGAGATAAAGGCGGAAACCACAGTTGAGGCGTGCAACCAGGAAGAAGGGCCACACAGCAAAAGTAATTATTTCAGCCGTAGAAAATCACAAATAAATGCTCTACGAGTGAGTGCCCGATTATCAAAATATACGGATGACGGAAAGCTTCCTTTGCCGGCAACTCGTCAAAGTTTGCTCAACCGCACGCATGTTTACGCCTCACTATCATCGGGACTTGACGAATTGGGAATCGATTCAACGCAACTTCAACCAAACTGTGGTCAACAGATGAAGGCCATGTTTTTAAAACGTTTCCATTATTTCAAACGATACAAACTGGGCTGGGCAATTGAATTTCTTCTTCCTATCAGTTTGATTATTCTGACGATGCTGGTTGTTGACTATTTCCACGTCTCAGTTTCAAACTCTCCGATGTCACTTAACCCCTGGTGGATGTCTCCTCCGCAAGGCGCGCCGTTGAACGTGTTTTATGAGAACCAGATGTATGCCAAAAAAGACCCGAATACCACTTCCGGTGTTATGCGTACCATTAGGCAAGTTGCCAGCATATACGAGAGTGCATTGACCGCTGCGTATGGGTACACGGGGACCAGGTGTGTTCCGCCAAATATACACACGTTTACACCAGCCAAGGCTTCCAGCTGTAGTCACCACATATCTCCACCAAACTGGAACTATGCTGAACAGCTTTCATCTGTGGAACGTCAGCTAGCTAGAGATAGCTCCTATGTTAAGTGTTCATGCACAAAAGGTAGCCAAGATTGTCCGGAAAACGCTGTGCAACCAGATCACCCACCAACCGTCACACTTCAAACAACTGATATACTCTACAATCTCACTGCCTACAATGTTACCGAGTACTTGCTCAAAACTCGTGATAGTTTCATCTATCGACGTTTTGGCGGCCTCAGTTTTATCGTGAATCCAAATCCTGCTGCACGTGGTGAATTAGAAACGATCCTGGATCCAAGCCGTCCACTGTATATGGAGCTTGGTCAACTTACTCCTATTGATGGGAACCGACCCGATCCTTTTTGGCTTCAGCTGGCCGATACCGTAAGACTAATGCTTCCACCCACTCATCATTTGCAAATATGGTTTGACAACAAAGGTTATGTTTCTGCAAAGGGCTATTTGAACATGCTTCAGAATGTTCAACTTCGTTTGATGGCAGCTAAACTCAAATCAACATCCTTTCCACCGCTTTCTCTAGAGTCTGAGCGATCTTACGGTATTGATAATGTGAATTACCCCATAGACCTGCCTCAGAAAGTCCTGGCATCCCGTTCCGGCCGGTCACTTCTACTAGATGTCACTCTGGCTGTGTTCACAATGCTGGCGTTGTCCTTCATACCTGCCAGTTTCATTACCTTTCTGGTTAGTGAAAAACAATCCGGGTCAAAACATTTACAATTCTTATCCGGTTTAAAACCGTTCGTTTACTGGACCAGTATCTACATATGGGATATCATAAACTTTTCTATATCAGCAACACTCTGCACTCTAGTGTTTGTCGCATTTCGCCAAGATGCTTTTGTTGGCCACGACACCGCCGGTACCTTTATTTTGCTTATTTTATTCTACGGCTTGGCTATCCTTCCTATACACTATGCGTTTTCGTTTGTGATACGATCACCCAGTACTGCACTAGTTGTCATGGCCATTACAAATCTACTTCTCGGCTCGGTAACTGTGATGACTACGTTTTTCTTGGACACACTGAGTCAAGATCAACCAAATCTAATTCCCGTCAATAGCGCGTTGAAGAACGTATTCCTCATATTTCCCCAATACTGCTTTGGTCGCGGATTGTATGACTTGGCTTTTCGAAAGTTTATTCTTAAATACCAGAATTCCGGATTCATCGATGTCACTCCTTACCAGAACCCGTTGAGTTGGGATGGAATAGGCAAGAAATTGTTTGCACTTGGTTTAACCACCCTGCTCCTTGCCCCCTTTGTTCTGGTCATAGAACAGCGCTTTTTCGTAGGCCCTATGCGTACCTACTTTCATCGTCGCTATCCAAATTTGTCGCAAAAACGGTTAAAAAAGTTGCGCAAGAGATTGGCGGAACTGGATTCAGAACAAGAACAACTACCAGCTGATGTTCTGGAGGAAAAGGAACGAGCGCATAAGGTGAGCTAACCTGCTTAGTCCGTTGTGCTTTTACAAAAAAAGTTAATTTTTGTATAGATTTGTTTGAAGATTGGTGTGAACATGAGGTCAACCATCGAGTTAGTAACTGAGGGCCGTCTTCGAGACAGACATCTAGAACCATTCCTTTGCTTCTTGCGGGCACTGAAGTAACTTAGAAGTAGTAAACTTCTAATAAGTGGGTGACACGGTAAAATAGCAGTAAAATCAAGGTACCGTGCAGGTTTATGCGGTAGGGTTTTGTTTACCGGAGGGATATTGATCGATTTTCTCAGCTTGGCAATTAACGTGCAAATCTCTGGCTACCAAGCGGGGAAACATCTGTAGGAGATTGCTATTCTTCCAGGGCCACACCTTTCCAAATTTATTTTGGTAGGCATTTGATCATTGGAAAATGTGTAAATAGACAGAATTTGTGCAACCAATACAATCGCAGGTCACCACATTTGAAGTGATTTGAACCGGGTAGTATCACGTTCGATACTTTTGGTAAGCAATCTGTGATTTGCACCACACTGGTTTGGGACGCTGCTCCTTTATGAGTCTAGGTGGCTGACAGGATTTGAGCAGCATAACTGGTGAAAGAATTGTAATCCGGCCTGAAAGTCGGGGATGTTAAAACACAGGGGGTGTTAAAACACTGCAGGGCCTAATCATGTCCCAGGTAGTCCTCAGTGAAGTTATCACACGAAGTAAATAACTTTGTGTGTGCTCATTATTCGTGGAATGTGCATTTTTTCCTTACGCGTACATATATGTTGAGTCCTTATATGTATTTTCGGTGAGGACTTGTTGTTAGCACGAGGTAGGGACGTGGAGGACGTAGATTTAGCTTGTCCTCATGGCGTAAGGGGTCAACAACATATTTAAGGAGCGAAGGACTCGGGTGAGTTGCATCGAAGATTGATCTAACGTCCTAGGTGGTCGGGCGTTGATTTGGTCAGTAATTTTCTGGTTTCTTAATCGAGTCGCAATTTAATCCATTTCGGTGTCATCATCCTCTGATGACAGTAGAGTGATTAAGGTAATCGCGAGTCTCTGCGGAGTGTGCACTAATTCAGGTTAGCCATAAAGGAAGCAAATTTTTGGCAAAGTTTGTCAAGCACTTTTATTACTTCTGTTATAACTCTGAACAGCTAGGTGACAAAATACAAACATCACACTGACAATTGCAATATTAACCCATTTCCAAGTTGTTAGTCTAGCCATGCATTCAAAATATCAATAAATCTTTGTTTTGTTTCTTTAAACAACAATAATAATATTGATACACTGTAATAGTCACAACAAGCAATAATAATACCAGTGTAACAACGGATACTACTGATGAGACACGCGAGTAGTCTGTGGTCTCCTCGAAACTCCGTCTAATGGAAGGTGAAGGTTACTGCGGAACTTGTGGAACTGCTTTGCAGTTTTTGTTTACAACTGCGTGATAGTCAACGAATATTCATGCCTGTTCAAGAGGACACTTCACTTTCCTGTCCAACAGTTTGTACCTGTCTACTTGGTGTTTGCTAATAAACGAGTTCGCAACGAAGGGCCTTCATACTTATACCAGTGGCAAAATGTCATAGGTTTGTTGCTTTTTATCTTATAGAAGTAAATGAACCGGTGTTTGAATGATACTCGAGGTTCGTCTCAGTTGGGCAGTCCACCACTCTTCTTTGATATGAACTCTTCGAAATCATTAGCCCAAGAACCAGAAATGCTGTCCAAACTAAAATTTTGTGAATGCGAATTCGGCAACCGCGTACAGGGATGATCTTTTCAATGTGGATGAAACAATGTGTCAGGGAATTTCAGATTTTTTCCATGCCCATATGTTTTTATTTATGTGAACTTGGAGTTCACTGTTCATTGTTTGGGAGACAATTATTCGAAATTAGCTATTTCGCAACGCTTATTTTATTATAGCCTGTATATAGTACGTCTGATACGCATGAACTCCACTTGCGTTACATCAAAATCATCGGTTTCCATGTTGCTGGATATCTCTCTGGGTTTGTTTCAGCATTTAAAAGGTAACAGTAATCGGTAAATGCAATTTTTCGGAGGTTTAGCTTTTTTGGCAATAGGGATTGCTAAAGCCGTGTTTTGTGTGAGCACAATAAATTTCACGAAAAAAATTGTAAATTCTACGCTTTTCCGAAGTCGGTTAGTTAATAAGGTTTTACTAACACCGCTTTGTTGTACAGTCAACTTTCATAACCATCAGGCGTAACCAGAGTGTGGAGCTAAATTGCAGCCAGCTAACCGCCTTTCAGCTCTTATAAGTGCGCTGTTTGTTGAATAAGCAGCATTTAACACGAAATTCACTGTTCCTGTTAGATCTTGAACGATACATAGTAGGTTGACTGATGCACACAAATGTCCTTTAGCCAGGCTTACACCATATCCAGTAGCGAGTACGATTTGAGGCGACAGTCGATGCAGGGATTCATGTTTGATAGAATTTCTCCTTTCATACAGTGCACACAACAAAACGGTCCTATATACGAGGGCAGTTTAGTCGTACGGGAAGCTTTTGACAGGAGAATCCAACGTACAATGAACGAAGCTTAGGCAAGAGAAAAACGCTCGCACTGGCTACCAAAAGCCATGTCAAACACATGTCTTTCGTAGTATTTCCAGTGACAATGGGACAGCTACACAATGCTCATGGACTCGATTTCATTTACGAGAGCAAGTAATGTTGGAACAATTATCAAATGTCATTATCTTGTTCTTTTCCGCGCATATCAGAAAGCTCCTGTGTTTAGGTGCACCGTGCATTCCTTCTAGTATTGGTCTTTTCTGGCTGCGTTTCTCCTATTCATTTTCGGATACTGATGAATGAGTTGCACCTTTCGGAGCATGGTCGCTAACCGCAAGCACTTTTTGTCACATTCGCAAGGGGATGCACAAAATCACCGCGTCACGCCAGTTCTATTTCCTAGTCACCCAAGATACTATAGATTTTGTCACTACTTGCATTCATCGTTTCAAACTATTCCAGGGATTCTCGAATAGTCGCTTAGTCTTCCGCTAGTTTTCATGCAAACACTCATCTGCCATGGTATCTGCTGGCCCGTATGAAGTTTGCGACGGACAACTGAGTTTTGTGGGTTGTTAATCTCTGTAATAGGGTTTGAAAATTTGACTTATACACGTACGCTTAGCAAGAATAATTTGTACACATGCCCTGCGGCAAAATGAATGTAAAAGAACCATCCTGTTTTTTAACGAACATCTGGGTGCGATAAGGGAATCTATATGGGTAAATGACAGCACAGAAAACAGTCTTAGTGCAACGGACGCAAGAGGATATGTCCTAAAATTTTAGGTACAGACGTCAATTTACACGTTTCTCATTCTCACCCCCTACCCAAACACTGATATGTTCCCAACTTGCCTCTTTAATATGACTGCGCTCACACTAGGAAGGTGCTATCACGATGTGAGAAGTTACTATACTCTCTGAAACATGCGTATCTAGCGAACCCCTTAGCTTGCCTTCATTAGTGATATACAGGAGAAACACGACATACGACACTTTTCGACACCCTCAAGCACATTGATTACCTATCGGTACCGGTCTCAAGCGTTACACTAGACTGGAAACCGATCACACCGGGGTGCTTCCGAATCACTGATGTCTGTAACTCCATATCAACTCAGTGGAACGATCTAAGCCGTAAAAATACATTCTCCTCATGATCTTAATGAGATTTTACAAGGCGCCTTCGAATTTTGTGGTCTCCGGCAAGAAACTGGATTCGCCAAAAGTAGAATTTGTGCACGTCTCGACTGAGGAGTCTGGAAATAAACCAAAAATTCTACAGTCGGCATCAGTGCCGCACGTATGGTTTTCTAACGCAATCCACTGTCCACTGATTGGTGACGTTACAGATGCAATCTCTTTGATGAATGTAGCTGCGATCGTCTTTTTACGGCTGAACGGTTCCCCGTAAAGAAAGATTATCAGGTAATGGAAAAAACAGCAATAGAACCGTATGTTGACTCAATCATCATCATCATCATCGACAGCATGATATCAGTGTTCAACACCGATGCTTCACTGCCGTACAACTATGATTTATTTGAAAGCCTTATTGTAAAGAAAAGAGTAAAGGTGGACGGGGAAGGTACTTAGCGCTAGATTACCACAATCATTCCGAGGTGTCTACACCTCCAGACATTCACTCAAGTGATTGGATAGAAACTGTTAACAAGAATGCCACTGACGTCGGTTGGCAGCCATATCTTTTAGTGTCTCCAACAGGGCACAGTGAGGATCACACGGTCCCAATCCTGGAAGGCGAGTAGCAGCGACAGCACCCAAGTGTTTCTTGATCTCCATTTCCATCCATTTGGCTTTCTGTGTTCACCATACTTCACGATTGGCTCGCAAGCTCACTTTCCCTTTATGTCTGATGGCTCTTCCACCGGATTANGGCTGGGATATTTCTCCGAGATTTAAACAGTGCCGCCGTTCGGTCTGATATCCAGTGCTTCGGTGCGCCCGGTTGGGTCGTACCACGGGCAAAATTACCAGCGCTATGCAAGGAGGTGGCAATCTCGTCCCGGTATGAGTCCACATCTGATGGTGGAGCATTTAGAAGTGACTCTAAAAGATGATTCTGGTAAATTAGTCTAACACCCGGATCTGCCAGTCTCTCAGTTGCCAAGCCATTTGTCCGCACCTTTCACGGCACTGGAAAACGAAGAGAGAAGCGACTCCAAACGAGTCCACAAATGTGTTACAAAACGACTCAATATCTCGAAAAACTCTGCTAATTGCTTTTTTTCATGCTGGATAAAAGAATAAAGTTGAATAACCTCATTTGGAATCGAATTTGGTTTTGACAGGATACTCAGAAGAATACAGCTGAACCTCTGGTCCACTTCTGCTCAACTTGGGTTCAAGTAGCATATAAGTTAGACGGAGGACGTCTAACTGAGGTGATCCAACAAGATTGAATCCAATCGTATGTCATCAAAGAGTTTTTAAAAACCTTATGAGAAGTGTGTCACGTCTAGCTGACAGAGTATAGTCGAACTTTAGACAGCCATTTGATTGGATTCGGTCTACAGTAGACAAAGATTTCAAAGGTTGCTGTGATAAGAGTAATTTAAATGAGAAAACATTCAATGTTATTGTAAATGGCTCGCGTTGTGCAGGATTACACAACTTGCTGAACTGTGATACCCATCAATTACCGTGTTGAAACATCTTTTCTATTTTCTAACCCGTTTAGTTCCGTCAGTCAAACTCGATGCGTCCCAATCCGTCCGTGCTGGCTACAGATTTGACAAAATTCTTTCGACGAAAGAAGAAGCCTTCAGTCAATCGACTTTCTTTTGCAATTCATCCAGCTGAATGCTTCGGTTTGTTGGGGCTGAACGGTGCTGGAAAGACAACTACGTTTCGAATGCTAACTGGTTCTTTATCGCCAACCGCAGGAGCAGCCTACGTCGACGGGTATCATGTGATCAATCAAATGAGTCAGGCACAACAAAGCCTCGGGTTTTGTCCACAAACTGACGCGCTGTTGAATACACTGACTGGTAGAGAAACCTTGACGCTTTACGCAAGACTACGCGGTGTTCCTGAGCCAAAAATACGACCGGTTGTGGCAAAACTCCTAAACAACATGGGCCTAGCACCACATGCAGACAAAGTAGCCGGAGCATACTCTGGCGGAAACCGTCGAAAGCTGTCGACAGCCATTGCTATTCTCGGAAGCCCAAGGGTAATCTTTCTTGATGAACCCACTAGCGGTATGGACCCAGTGGGTAAGCGATTTCTATGGGATCAGATACTTAGATTGACAAAAGCCGGGAAGGCGGTAGTTCTTACATCTCACAGTATGGAAGAGTGTGAAGCGTTGTGCAATCGATTGGGCATCATGGTGAATGGACAGTTTCGTTGTCTGGGTAGCGTGCAACAACTAAAAAATCGATACGGAAATGGATACATTGCCGAAGTTCGTTTGACTGACAAACCACAGGCTGATGTTGATGTGAGGATAACATTGCAGAATGAATTTCCCGCAGTGACTGTCAACAAATCATACAACCGTTGTCATGAGTACCAGTTTTCTCAAGGTGTGCAAATGTCCAAGCTTTTCACTGTACTGAATAAGCTCCGTGAAAATGAGTGGATTGATCAGTACTCAGTGCGACAGACAACTTTGGATCACGTTTTTGTGAATTTCGCACGGATGCAGGTTGAACCACCGGAGTTGTCGGAAGGAGACGGCAGTATTTCAGATGTTGAAGAACCTGATACTGAAACGGTTTCGACATCGGCTGAAGGTTAGTCTTTCGGGTGATACTCAGAGAAATTTCGATCAGCTCTGTTTCCGGTATTGTATATAGCCTATCCATGGATGACATAATTGGAAATGTTACCTACTCTACCGCTATAAGAAGTGAACATTTGGCAGCATCTTTCAATGGATTGATAGTGTTTCTCTCTGAAAACATTGTTATCTTACTCTTTGGACGCGGTGCAATATTTTTTCAATCATTGTTTTTACAGATCGATTGAAAATAAATTACACTTTTTGAACCTTCTTGTTCATGAGGTGCAACATACCTGAAACCTGAGGGTTATGTGAGTTTTGCGTGGGAATCACAAACTGATAACGGATTTGCATCCTCACAGGAAATCCCAAAAAAACTAGACAGGTTTGGGCGTTCAAACTTCATTCTTATAACATTCTTCAAAACTGCGATACTCAGCTCATGAATCTCAAATGGTTGATTCAACTTCCAACTGTGATACGCATTGCTGCAGAGTGCAATTGATCTAAGTTGGACGGGAACGCGAACTACACTGACTTCTTCCAGTAGCTACTGGTCTATCCAGCAATCACCTCGATAGTCCACAAGTGCAGCCCTGCACGGGTTCGACGTTAAGGGTAGTCGCGTTTGTCCATATTCTGCAGTACGCTCGGAGAAGCCTTACTTGCGAGTAGCAAACGATTTTCTACCGAGCCGAGCAGGTTGACGTGACTCCAGACCACTTACCCTCCTTTCGAGAGCATTAGCCTTCTGGTGCGGTACTCTGCCAGTCAAGGGGATCATGCTGTAGCGTGGGATGTCAGGAAGTCAACGGTATTCGACGTTCGAGAGGATGTAGCGACGGCACACGTCAGTTCTGAAATGTGCAGATATACGGACTGGTATTAATGAATCCACACAGTATACACAGCACACATGCGCACAGGTCGGGTGGTACAGGGAAGAAGACCGGAGTGTAGCAACAACGCACGTGTATTAACCCGAACCGAAACCGGAAGGAAGGGGGTGTACAGGGTCGGGTCAAGGTCAGTTAGGGGGTGTACAAGCGAGGTACTCTTCCCTGTCCAGGGCCCGTGGTGATTCGTCCGTGGTGCCTGCAATGGGGGGAAGAGAGAAATGGAGGGGCACGTATAAGGTCATATGAGAAACGGGCAAGCAGATACATTCGAGTTTCAAATGCGTTACAAGACAAACAATCAAGACTGCCGCTTCGAGCTTCCAATTGTGGGGCCACAACAAAATGGTAGTCCATGATCCTATTCACTCTGCTACCCGTGTCGAGTTATCAGTAAATTCACGTTCTGAGCGTGAAATTATTCCGCCCCATGCTGGCTACACACCTCTGGATCCATCTCATGACCGATTTTGACCCATTAATAGCCAATCAGATCGGGAAAGAGAGAAAGAGGCACGTATAAGGTCCTATGAGGGGCGTGCAAGCCGATACATTCGAGTTTCAAATGCGTTACATTGCCATATCTGATTCACTTTCAAGGAAGTCCTAAGCAGCAAATGGACGTAGTTGTGGGACTAGATGGCCAATCGGTAGATTTATTGTAAAGTCGTGTTATTTCAGAAGTGAGAGGAAAATGATCCGCTTCAACCTGAAACGATATAGTCTGATAGCTGCTGAGTAATCTGGAGCAATAGGCTTTGGGTTCACTATGAGTGGTTAGAATAAACTCGCCCAACAGTTTTGGAGGCAAATTAAACAGAGCTGGTTGTATTGGCTTTTCACGCACTACACACACGAAAGCTAGGAAAAAAGTCTTGCAAAATGAATCGGGTATCGATTTCAGCGGACAGTTCAATGGTTTGTGGACTCCGTAGACTATAAATTAAGATTACACGCAGTTTCAAGTCGGTGGTACCTACCAGTGACGGTGTCATCTGCAACTGATACAGAACTTTGCAAAATATAATATTGAAGCAGTTGAAATCGTCTGATTTGCAAAACAGGTTGGTGCAAAAGAGAGACAATTAATTCCTAGCTGAACACTGACTGTTCCTTCAGAAAAGCTTAACTGATCACAGATCCTTTTCTTATAGAAAATGCTGCAGGTTAAACTGTATCGATGTTGACCGATATTTTTCGTTCATTACCATGCAAGGCCTGTGGGTTTGCAAACTATCCAGTTGAGGAACTCTTGAAAAAACGAAGATATTTTTGACTTCAACAAAATCGTACATGCTCGTGATCACTTTAAACTTGAGGCTTATGTTTGCGCGCAGCTGCGAATCAATACAGTCACTATGTGTTGTCCATGAAACGCAGGTCTAGTGACCATCGCTGCCTACATATGAAAAGCACACGAGGAACACGAAACATGTACTTTGCTAGAATTTGTTGAAATTTCCGCTTATTCTCTTTACTTCAGTGCATCAGTTCCCCGTGGTTTCACAGAGGTCTTCACGCTGTCCGTCGACTTTAATCTACATAGTTCTTTTGAAGTTTTTAATTATTTTGACTACATGTTTAGTCAATCAGGCGGCGGTCAATGTTCCTGCATACGGTTCTTTTTTGTAAACACACAAATTTTTCCAAATGTTTAGCATTTCGATGATGATTTTGAGGGTATGTCACCTGTGTTCGATGCGATTTTTATGTAATTTCACTGCCAGCAATCGGGTCAAGCAGCTCTCCTTAGCTTTCGTGTTATACGGACGGGTCGATCGTCAGTTAAGTACGCATTTGCACACAAACCGGTTTGTCATTACTGCTTGGTTTTCATAGCAATAATAAGAATTGAAATCTACATAGTGAAGGCGTGGGACCTATTGATGACCCAAGCAGTCAGCCAGGACCTTCACAAGCTGCGCAAGGTTGGAATAAGAGGCTCTTTCCCACTTGCTTCTGGAAGAATGGGAGTACAGATTAAAAGGATGGAGTTTGGAGAGTGCGGCAGTCACCTCTTAGTAAAAGATGTGCTTGCTGTTGAGGAGATTGTGATCTGTACCCACGTTTGATTCGATGGTCTATAAATGTCCGAATTCGGTTGACGTTCAAGTGGGTATTGCGACCCTGGTCAAACTCATAGGTTACATGAAGATGTTACTGCAAAATCTCTCCCCTAGCGCGCATTGTTACACCTCATGCAAAAAACAAACTAATGATGAATAAAAGGTTTTTTTTGGGGTTTTGCGGGATACGTGTTTCGTTCCTTTTCACACCACTTCCGTTTGAACGGTCGTCCTCTTGTTCTGGAGTAATTATTCTGGTGAGTCCACACCAAGGGAGGGAAGCTTTGGACCAGAGTTTCGCTCTTTTTATAGCTCATCAGCAGATTTAGGCGCAAATTTAATGGTCGGCTTAATCATGTGATGTGCGAAAAACTCTGATCAACTAAGGACGGATATCCTCCGTGGTCAGTAAGATGGAAAAAATTAGTAGTTTGTAGCCTCGAACAGATGCAGGCTGCGGAGTAGACCCTCCTTTGAATCTGTTTTAGGTGCTTCGGTATTTATTTCTACGTTTGTTTCTTCATCACAGAAAGTGACGATATAGCCGGGGAAATTCGGTGCGGTGATTGTGACTGAAAGGAGGAATTACCATAAAAGCTTGAGTCGCTGCATCATTCTAGATGTCTGCCAGAAAAACGACACATATACATAATTTCAGCAAGAGGGCAGTACAAATCCGAAAGTTGCTGATAGTATTCAAAGGTTATCTGGGACTCAGTGTGAATTCGACGACGCTACTCATTCTGTAAGGCTCGTGGCTGTAGAGGAGTTAACCTGGACCAGTTTACTGAGTTACGGCCTAAAGTGTCATCTCGTCGTGGTGAACGGACTTCTGGTCTGCGATGATCCTGCGGACTAGGCTTGATGGGCCTCAGTTCCCAACCTTGCCAGCAGGTCCAAATGTGAGCAGCAAGTCCTTGTACCGCGAGCAATCATACTGTGGGGTGGTCTAAGGGAAAAGTCTTATTGTCCTGTGCGATAGAAGTGATAAGGCAGTAAGGTGTTCTCCAGGCAACCAGCATGCCCATGTTCATGGAAGCAGCGATGTTGCCTTCCCCAGAAGGAAAACGGTCGGCCCTAAGAATCGCGCACTCTGATCACCCAACGGTGGACTGTGACCGTCGGGGCACAATTCTGTACGGTCAAACTGCTTTTAAAGCCAGTGTCCCGATGATGCTCAAAACGAAGTTCTTATGCGCAGCTGTCAAGGGAATGAGACGATAATACATTGCGCCTTGGGCACGCAGACCACCTGCAACCACGTAATCCAGGCTATGGTGCCTTTGGCTTCGAAAAAGGGTACCCAAGAATCTCCAAAACTGCTGCCTCGCGGTTCAAGGTTTTGAATCAAAAGCTAAGGGAGAACCGGGAAGTATCATTCACTTTTGTATGTATGCACTCACCAGTCCTCCCCAACACAGCTCTCCATTCAACCAGTGATGCAGTGACATCAACGCATCTACCAATCCTCTAGCCAATGTACCGTGTTTAAACGGTTTCCAGTAAAAACAAACCAAAATGACCAACTAGTAACCTCAAAAGACCTGATTACCACTGCAGCCTTCATAGTCCGTAATCTACCTCAAATTGGGCAATATCTGAACTGAAAATTTGCTTTCCCTGTCCATCGATGTATGTCGTGCCTTCGAAACACGCATTCAAGACCTTTACTTCGACCGTGCTTCTCAAACCGATTAGGACAAGCTGAAATGTTCATCCTTTCATCCTTCCGGTATCTGGTGAATCTGAAGTTATAGCTCATGGTGTAGCGGTGATGCTATTGATCGGGAGGCGCGCGAGTAGTATGTGTTGTTCGTAGAATTTCGCTTTGCGTCAATTGAAAAAGGGAATCCTGTTGCGGAATTCGCGGGGCCACTTTGTAACATTTGCTTAGATTTGACCGACGAATAATTGGAGTCAATGAATCTCCAGGAAGACTCGCTCGGAAGAAGATCTGTGTCCAGTTTTTGTAACTAAAATGCAGATTAGAATTTTGCTTCCCTGTTCAATGGTCTGTAACCGGTCAGTTGGCATTTTCGAATGAATAACCCCGCAGCGAAGGCTTTCTTCCTTTCAATTGTATTTAAGGCGTGGGATTTGTTGGCAACCCTAAGTCTGAAGTCTGTTTACTGGACATAATCTCAGTAAACAGTCATCTTTGTACTGTGTGGTTGTCTGGCTCACTTAAGATCAATGCAGGTCTATGCTGTCCAGACAGACAGCACTCCTAAGACTGAAAAGCACGGTTTTTTTTAGTTCTTTCACGACTTCTTTGGCCAGCAGGAACAACGGATGTTTTAAACCTAACTCAATTTGACCGACCGAGTCCGGAAGACGCATAGTTGGATGGTAGATTTGGATTCGATGCTCAGCGTAACGATAATGAGAAGCAATTGCTTCAGTTGTGTGCAGATCACCGCCTGTTGCTAACTAGCACGAACCTACAACACAAACGCTCACATCCAGTCACTTGGAAGTCACCCAACGCAAGAAATTCATGGTTGGTTAATTTGGCTGTCATTTGCCGATGGAAAGCATCAATTAGAATTGTAGTCCGTTCCAGGGTACGCTACTTGACTCTGATAATGCCGTTGTGTGAGCCCAGTTGTCACTTTGCTTGCTAAGACAGGTTTGTCCCAACTTCGACAAGTTTCAGTAGCCCAGGCGTATCGGGTTGACCTGGCTAAGAAGATAATATAGGCAACAAGACACATGACGCGGATGGCCCACACCCCGCACTCTTCAAAAGAGGTAATGAGATAATGGTGAACAGTCTGACAGTCATACTGCATACGATTAGGTACGAAAGCAGAATTCCAGCCGAATGAAGCTCTTCAATTTTCATCTCAGTTTCTAAAAAGGGCGGAAGAATGCCATACAAAAAATTATCGTGGTATCAGCCTGGTATTCATTGCATCTAAGTTGCTCTCCGACATCATCTTTCCCGGGTTGGTCCATTATTGAGAGAGACAGATTCATGAGAATCAAGCCAAGTTTCGCCCTGGTCGAGGAAGCATTCACCATATCTTTCATTTAAGACAAGTTATCAAACGGCATTACTTCATCACACATCCCACGTTATTTGGTTTTTCTTGACCTGAAAGCTGCCTTTGAGTCTGTTGATCGTCAGGGACTCTGACAGTGTCTGCGAGCAAAGGTGTCTCTTCCAAATTTATATTCCTCATGAGTGCACTCTATACGAGCTGCTGTAGTCGCGTACATGTATACGTCTGTCAAGGGTAGAGTTTACACTGCGACAGTGCGATCCATACTACTTTCTGGACCCTACACACAGGGGACATACGGAAGTTGTCAGTGTGGGATTTCGTCCTGTAAGTGAAGCCAATAACCGTTCGGTCACTCGTGGCCGCCATACTGCGGTGGTAGTGTGGCCACGAGTGGCCGAACGGTTAAGTGTTCAAACTACTAGCCGGGAGGTCGCGGGTTCGAGACTCTTCGGAGTTTTGTGAGATGCGCACTGCTGATGATTCCCAATAAGGATGAAACAGCTGTACAGTGGTTCTCGGCTTTTCAGCATAGATTGGCTTCACTCACAGGACGAAATCCCACAAAAACCCCAAATCTCCTCACACTACCAACAGGAAGTTGTCAGTGTTTGATCATTGGTCGGGTCTCATAGGAACATCGGATTAGTAATGTTGAGGTACCCCAGACCGTCAGAGGAAGAAGGAACTGCTCCATGGTAGATGAAATACGCACACTTCATAGGTTGCAGTGTTTAGAACATGTACTTGGCATTAACCGTTCGGTCACTCGTGGCCGCCATACTGCGGTGGTAGTGTGGCCACGAGTGGCCGAACGGTTAAGTGTTCAAACTACTAGCCGGGAGGTCGCGGGTTCGAGACTCTTCGGAGTTTTGTGAGATGCGCACTGCTGATGATTCCCAATAAGGATGAAACAGCTGTACAGTGGTTCTCGGCTTTTCAGCATAGATTGGCTTCACTCACAGGACGAAATCCCACAAAAACCCCAAATCTCCTCACACTACCAACAGGAAGTTGTCAGTGTTTGATCATTGGTCGGGTCTCATAGGAACATCGGATTAGTAATGTTGAGGTACCCCAGACCGTCAGAGGAAGAAGGAACTGCTCCATGGTAGATGAAATACGCACGCTTCATAGGTTGCAGTGTTTAGAACATGTACTTGGCATGTCGGAATACTGTCTGCCTCACACAGCTATTTGCCCAGCCTTGCACTGAGTGGAAGCAACCGGGAGCTCGACAGTGTATAACCCGACATCGAAGTATGAAAGCACTAACCGGTGAACGGGTTGACAACTGCCACCACCTTGGATGGGGACACCCGGGACTCAACCCACCACTGGTTATCACACTAACGGAAGTAGCCCAATCGTGTAGTTAGTGGCACTCGTGCATCTAAGCTATCGCCTTCAATACGTAGCTACCCAATTTCCGAAATAAATGAACATGCCATCGTTTTCAAGGTTAACCTGAATGCTTCCCACTTCCCCAGCTTCTGTTGATCAAAACTGTAGCGGCTGGAACCTGTGTGCTTATGGTACACAGTTTATAGCTTTGTAATTGATGACTTGGTTGACCGAGATTTCCATCTGGCCTGCGAATGCACAGCAAATCTGTAGGTCGAGCCATTGTTAGAAATTTCAAGCTGCTGTAGCACTGAGCTGTCGTTCATTTCCAACAAGAATGAGAAGTTACTTTCCGCTTCTAGTTGGTGCAGCTTGCACTGACTCCGGTTGAAGGATGGAACCGGTATTCCGAAATTTCCAATTCTTAAATATCTACAAAGTCAATAAAACAGAGACCTGAAACCCACGAAGTGAAGCTTTTTAACGGATTGATCAAATGAGAGAAATGCAGTCCGAAAAGCAAACCAAATTGTGAATGGCCAAATAAGGTCACATGAGAGACACATACCAACTAGTCAATCATCTGAAAGGATATCTGCTATACTTAGAAAACTACATAGCTGCAAGAAGGTAATGAGGACGTACCCGTTCACCTGTGTATAGGCGATATCTCATCAATTATTGATCGGCATTTTGAAAGCTTATCAACGGATTGCTCATCAGCGCCACATGAACTTTACGCTGGGTTGTATGTGCGTTTGCCTGGGCGCCATGCATCCGGTATAAATCCAAGAGAATAAGACCACAGGGCGTACTGGAAGGTACATTTCCAAAGTCATTAGCTCCCCCAAATGTTGGCAACAGTAGTCAAAATATATGGGTCCAACCGAAAATGTTAGCGATGTGCACGAATGCGATCACATTGAGGACCGAATTTACCAGATCGCACAACTCCTATGATGCCCTCTGACCGGAGGTCTGCTGTTGTCGAACTCCCGAACTCCAGTTCGTATGGTCCCCCTTCATCCCGTCCCGCTCTTCCGTTTCTTACTTCACGAGATCCAATTCAGCTGCTTTTAGATTGCGAGCTCAGTTGAACTTCTACAGTTGCTACGAAGTGCTTGCTCACTGGCCGTATAAGGGAGTACGTAACAGCTTCTGAACACCAAGAAATTGAACTCAAGCTGTGATATCTAGACACTGACAGAAATTTACAGGGAGTATATAGTTACAGGACAATACACTGGGGTCAAGAGAGATCAGATGGTAAGTTTGTTCTCCTGGAAACTGAAACAGCCTTCTCGTTTTTAGCCATAGCCTGTGATACCCTGTAGTAGGCAGCGTAGGAGAAACTTTAATATGACAGTGATCATGCTCCGAATAAATGCAGGGAACATCCATCAAAGGAATATATTTATTCTCGAAATTTACTACTGTGAATTTCTCAGTAGTTTGAAAACGAACATGAAAACGAATGCGGAGACCTAACCCATTAAATAGGTGGACAAAACGTACATCGATTGACCTGACCAGTTCCGCTTCAGTGATGTGATGGTGTCAAGTCTTTGTTCATGTTCGTGACCCTAATCACTATGGTGAGAGAAGAGACAGTTAGATTCTTCTGCGTCTCGCCGTGCGTTTTTAATGTGAATTTCGGCTTCTCCCGATGCTGTTGCGACACTTTCAACATCATACGAAGCAAAGAGGCCATTAAAGTTTAATGTTAGTGGTACTTTGTTATGCCGAAGTTACCCATGATACACAACAAGAAGTTCGGCTATTCTGGAAGTACCTTGATTTGTTGGCAATTAGGTACTTATCTGTTGCTAACTGAGAACTCTGTTGGATGCATTCAATAGGCGTAGCTTCTCCCTGTAGAGATCATTCTTAGAAAGTGTTGCTGTTTGTTCTAGTTTGGCACCACAGTTTCGAGATAAAATTATCCGGTAAACTATAAGTTTGACCAGGGAATTGTGCTCGAAAAGGAGTAGACACATCAGAGGGCCCGTCAGCCTAACATAACAAATCTATACAAAAAATATTGTATGTGAATGTTTTGGTGAACTTTTGAAATGATGATTTGTCACCAACCAAACCGTATAGCTCCATACGTATATGCTGCTATTCAAAATTTGAAGGGACACATCATCACTTGGCACTGATAAGCTAAGTCATGTCCAGCTGTGACCCAGATGTTTCGGTAAGATAACATCTAGCTCGCGGTGTTTAAGGTTCTAGTACTGATGAAGGCACTTAATTAAGGTTAAACTCGTCTTCTGCCCAGAATTCACGTGACCAGCCATGTTCGTGACTAAAAAACCGCAAATGAGCACGTGATTATTAAGCAAGCCTAAATTGTAAAAGTTCCGCATTATGTAAACAGGTTAATCTCGCGTTGACCGTCCACGACGATTTTTGGATTAACAGTTCCCCCAGGATTCGTGACTTTTGAGAGAGATTCTGTAATATAAATCAGGGCTTAAGATGCCCCTTTGAGCCTTCATTTTTCGGTGGTGAGTTTGGGTAGTCTAGAAATACCGTAACACGAAGTTATTTTGCTGCGTTGGTTTAGCGGGCTAATCATCTAGGATCTAAGGACAAAGCTGCCTGCCATAATGGCGTTCTTTCCTAAATGGTGGGGTTTCACGCAGTGCTCTGAAAAATATAAATTTTTTTCAAAATTCCTAACCCCTTCAGGGTGAAATGAGTACTTCACGGTCTATGAACTCAATGATACTGCGGTGCTGCTAGTATTTTTCGCGATTTTTCAAATTTGGGTAACTTTGTAAATCTTATACCACCGGTTGAAGAAGAGATATAAATGAAAACAACGAACCATATGGCTAATTTTGCATCTAAAATAGCCGGCAGTCTCTTGCGAGATAATTTCCCTCATACAACGTCATAATCGCTTATGAGACGACCCGATTTCGGTGTGACCAGGCCCCCTGTTTGAAAAGTTCTTTTGGCTCGTTTGAGAAGACATATGAGACCTTACACAAACAACGTGTATTCAGATATAGATTATTTGTGGATCTTCACAGAGTCTTGGTAAAATCGACTGTCCAGCAGTAACCGCCGTTGTCAAACGTACTAAGTGTCTACTCAGCAAAGATTTCTTTGATGCTTCTTGTTTAGTCTATTGACCAACTTCTTTATAATCATATTATCTAATTTTAACTAGATTAAGTATGCAGTTCCGGACTCTCGCACTTTTACTTGTGATCGGAGTAATCCTGGTGCACTTCACGGATTCGCAGAAAACCGAACATCCATTCCCAGAACGTGAGTTACCATGGAATTGCGCATAAATTATTACGACAGTCTTGATATCCCCCATATCCCCGTGAGGTCACGTCTGTCGGTTTGCAGTAAAAACTGAAGAGTAAAGGGTGCTGTCCTAAGAAACCCATGAGAATCCTACGCGGTATAATGCTGGGCACTGAACTTTATGTAGAGCGAACGCGATTCGCAGCTTTTGTCAATTAGACAGTGGTTGTTTAAACAGAAAGCTATCGGTCACAGTCGGGTGTCTTTATAACCTCTCTATTTGATATATAACCGCTCCATTTTTCCTTTTCTTTCGTCCAAACTTAACGGGATCCAACAGATGGAGCATCACTGAGACATGACGCGCACTTATTGGCGGAGCAAGATATGAAAAACTTGGTGGATGACCAGGACGGCGATAATGACGATGATGATGATGGTGATGATGAGGACTAACCCGACTGGAATTTCAACTGCGTTTTAGCACCAAGTGTACTGACTAAAGAACAAACATTTTTATTTTAATAAAATGGA
Organism: Opisthorchis viverrini; assembly: GCF_000715545.1. Taxonomy (NCBI): domain Eukaryota; kingdom Metazoa; phylum Platyhelminthes; class Trematoda; order Opisthorchiida; family Opisthorchiidae; genus Opisthorchis; species Opisthorchis viverrini. Next base: position 779,104 of record NW_008751724.1, read on the forward strand.
GTTTTTGATGCATAACCAAGTGAACTGTTTTTCCGAAGTGGATTTATTAAAAATGCTAAATTTCAGAGTTCACTGACAACAGCCAGGTTAATCGTCCAGCCAGGGGACAAACATGAGGAAGGGAGTTGAACTTTTTCAGTTGCGCAAAGGTATCTTAAAGACTGACATTTATAAAACGAAATCTCTGCTAAAAACTGTCGAATATCCTCATGCTACCATCACTCCATATGTGATGTTGGAGCGTAAGAGAATATTTTCACAGGGAGTGTGGAGCTTTGAGAAGTCATTATTCGGGGAACCATTCAATGCGATCCCACTTGATGTAATTTCCATGGCTATAGGATGAGTGGCCCTGTATCCTCTCAAAGCTTGAAGTATTCGTAATGTTGACCAAACGCTCACGGCCAGATGGTTTGGTGTTTGAACTGCTAACCCAGATGGGGCGGTTCGAAACTATCATGAGTTCCATGCGATGTGCACAGCCAATGAGTTCTTTTGTTGGCTTTTTCAGCATAAATTGACCACGATTCAATTACAGGATTAAATTTACATTGGAATCTATTCCTTCTCAACGTTGGCAAGAACTTACATGAGTTACCGTACTACTGATTTTGGGGACATTTTTAGAGGTGTTAGGGTTTTTCTTATCCCCAAATGTGATGAGAGAGCTGTGTACGTTCTTTTAAGCGTTGCAGTTTCACTTATGTGACCTTCTCAACATCTCTTCCCCTCGGCACAGTTTCGTTTCACTGACAGAACAAAATGTCACATGGAAGTCACGAAATCTCCCCACATTTCGATCAACCATAGAATGTGCATTACTCAACTCAGTTGGGAAAAGATGTTAGGTTTTCTTGCCGGGAGGTGTTGTTGGAAATTGTTGGAAAAACATGGATAGAAGGAATGCGGAAGGTTTTATCCTCAGAATTTCATTTTGCATACGAGTGATTAAAACACAAATTGTTTACGCGATGTGACCTCAACGTTTGGAGATTTTTGGCGATATTTGCGTAAAAGCAGCTGAAGCATTATAAATAACATTTGTTTGAGTCGGGTTTGACTGGCCTTCAGTGGGTTGAACACTGAAGGCCTCTGCATGACTGAGTAACTTCAAACACCTTCCTCGGGACCGAATGACCTGCTATATGCTGTACAAAATCTCGGTAGTGATGTAGACCTGAGCGGATAGAGTTGGCAGGTGAGATAGAGAGGATTCTTGCAAGTGATCAGCCAACTTAAGCAGAATGACGCGACAGAAGTCATTGGCAACAATTCCTCATTTCTCATCTAAACACCTTCGTCATCCATCAGTTTTTTTAGGTTTCAGCATAATCTAGAGCCCCACCCAGTGTATCACCCCCACGGATTTCCTCAGAGTCAAACAATCGAAGCCTCTTCACTGAGAAAACGAAAAAAGCATCTTTCTTTGTGTGACGATGTCCGGCAGTTACTGACTAGGAAATGAAACAAAGTTACTTCACTGGACTTGCTAAGAATTAGTAGGTAGGTCTTTGCTTACACAGGTGACTTAAAACGGATATCCTCCTGACCAATGACCTTTCACCATTTGCAAACTTCCGCCTGTCCTAGGTTTCATGGGAGAGCTTGAACTCCTTCCGAAAAGCTTGGTTGTTTGACGGCGTTAAAACTCACCTTCCTAGGCCTCTCAACTAAATTTTGTTTTCTCAGACTTATATTACTTTCTCACGAGCTTGCCGGAAGTTGTTTCTACCTGCTGAATTTCGAGCGTCCCTGGTCACGTAGTCCAGTCGTAGAAGTGTTTCTGGATGGCAGCTCTGGTCAACATTTGAAGATGGTTCAACGTTTGAACTGATTTTTCACGTAAATACACTTGACCGCTAAGAAGCTCTTTTCCGTCTAATTGATCCCAAGTGATTTACACTGATGCAACAAGTAAAACTATTCAAGAATCAATAAGTGTGATGCGTTGAGCATTCGGTCTTCAATACTCAATAAACTGCTGCTAGAACATCAGTCCCTTCGTGATAATTCAGATAAATTTATCCTTTGAAACTCGAAATTCTGTCTGAAATTTTGAATATCATGTCTTTGGATAAATTGCCGCAACTATATTGGACTTCCACGCCATCTAACCTGCTACCTCACACAAAGTTAGCTGAATACTAATTGTATGCAGGCTGATAAAAGATTGGTGACTTAGAAAGATCTCCAAATAGATCAAAGCGTCGAATCAACCGTGATCCTCGCTCACTGCAAATCTACCCCTCAAAATCAGCACATGGGTAAAGAGTAGTTGTCAGAAATCTCTCCGAATTAAGCAGGCACTAGTTTCGCACTGTAGCGTGGGACGTCAGGAAGTCAGCGGTATTCGACGTTCGAGAGGATGTAGCGACGGCACACGTCAGTTCTGAAATGTGCAGATATACGGACTGGTATTAATGAATCCACACAGTATACACAGCACACATGCGCACAGGTCGGGTAGGACAGAAAAGAACAGCGGAGCGTGGCAACGACAGACCGAAACCGAAACCGGAAGACGGGGGTGTACAAAGTCAGGTCAAGGTCAATCAGGGGGGTGTACAAGAGGGTTGCTCCTTCCTGCCCGGGGCTCGTGGTGGCTCGCCCGTGATACCTGCAATAGGCGAGAGAGAGAGGCACACATAAGGTCATATGACAGACGTGCAAGCCGATACAGTCAAGTTTCAACTGCGTTACAGCACCCTTGATTCGAATCGGCGAATGACCTCTCTGCCTATTTCCGTTAACGGAACTTCGGCAGGCACACACTGCGTTGACTTTGAACACGGTCAGACAGGCACGAAGGTTCACATCCGGCATTCACCCCGATGCAAAAAACATCCATAAGGTCGGTATAGTTGCTCAAACCTCCAGGACTTCCCAGGACAATATCCATTACGTTTCTGATGACACTATTTTGGAGCTGGTGGGTAGGACAATAAATCAATGGAAGTGTTGATTACAATCACTACATTTCTGTGTTTTTAGTCATTCTGGATAACTGAATTCAAAAGACGTTTTCCGTGGATCTGAGTTACTTATAGTTCAGGCCCGGTGAAAAATCCTCCATGATAACTGCTGTTTGCATACCATTAGGGCTCTTGACATCGTTTGCTTGACAGTGCGTCTTCTGTATCAGAAAGTTGATCCTGGTGCTAAACAGCCAATGTATCTGGTAGACCTCAGGTTGAAAAACTCCAGGGTCAGAGGAGATCTCAGTGAACTATTTTTATCACTATCATTGGCCCTGATCATGATTTGAAACAAACGAATCTACAGCAGCTGTTTAGAAATTTGTTCGAATTCCAGCATACTGGTTTTTGGATGAGGTTGGGCCTTGATCATCCAGCAAATCTTGCTTTAGAGTCTTTTAAACACTTTACTGAGTTTTGGGATGGACCCACATGGCAAATTGTGTCAGCTCTGTGTGCTTGTTATCGGGAGTGCAACTGCTGTACATATCGTCGGCAAATTTCCATTGCTTTTAATTATAGATCCGGTTTCCAATGAACTGATTAACTTGTGTCTAGTTCCCAAGTCACAGCGATTCAGAACACTGACATCCCAAAATGAATATTTTCAACAGTTGATTGCAGTCTTTTCTGATTCTGAATTAGCATCGTTTCGGCATACATTCTTGTAGGCTTGCCAAGTCCTACCCCCGATATCCAAGGACAGCATGCTGTCAATTTAATTTAACTCACCCTGTGCTTTGCAACCGCAGATGCGCATAATTTTTTCGCGTTGGCTCTATTGTTTTGGTCCCTTCAAGAAAATATTGTGGCCAGGCTGAGTTCCTCCTGGTTTATCTTGATCATCCCGTCGGGTGTCAGAAAGTGCAGAATAGTCTTTTACAAAATGCGCAGGACACCTAAATTCCATTCCTGACTTTGATCAAGATTTCATGCAAAGGAGTGGATAATGAGAATCATCGCTTTTTCAACTGGAATTTAGGTCTACCAAGATAATATCCGATGTCTTTTATTCAGAATTCTACCTGTAACATATATCTATGTTATATATGTCGTGCTGACGTGAAAATACTAGTTCTTCTGAAAGGTTAGTTGTCACTGGCCACCGATTATTTTTCCAAATGCAATGTAGGAGCTTCTGTCAAAATATTAACTCTTCAAGCAATGAATAATGAGCAAATAAGCTATGCAACACAAGCCATCACACAGTTACATGTTGATGCAAAGTAATATAGGAGAATGTCGATGGTGCCATCTGGATTACGCCACCAACATAAGGTTCCGATTGGAGCTTAATGACTACCAGTTCACCGGCTAATCATGCCAGGTTGACGCCCACTTTGAACAATCGGTGATTTCTACACCACTGGTACATTAAACTTTGATCATATTGGCTAGTTTCATGACTTAGCTCACGTGGCAACTTATCCTCGATCCACTTAGGACAGCCCACGTGTAAGCCTTCACAAATGCCGTAACTGATTTAAGTTAAGCACGCGAAAGATAACAGGCAGCCTCACGCCAAGACACTCATCGCGGTTCTCCATTCTAAGAGATCATCTGGCAAGCAGAAAGTGCCTTTTCAGTAGATGTATCCCTCCGGGGTAATGACGGTCGAATCTGAATTTTTGTGTGCACTGCCTCTGAACAGAGACAAACAGAAACAAAAAATGTCTTTGGGTTTCGTTGCTTCTCTGTAGGTTATCCACTGAAATGACTTTCGAGGATGACAGCGATATTATTCTGCTAACAGCTTTGAATAAAAATCTTTGTTTTGGATCACACTTGAGTTCGGTTTGATGAAGTGGTGAGGGCTTATAAGGCACAACTTTTTTACCATTTTATGTCAATCTAGTACGATGGAAGTGCACTTTTTTGGTACTAAATTGCTTGAAACACATACGTTATTAATCGCGCAGTCATAATAAAATAATAATTAAAATCGAAGGCTTAAAAAATCAGTTCAGGAATACCGGAAAACCATTTCTTCGAAACTTTTGAACCAAAAATGTCTCGGATCAAAAGACTAGCTTTTCCTAAGATGTCATTTCCTTCTGAGACTTTTCATGAAACGTCGAAAGGTAAACGTTTTCTTGTTACAATGGATTTGACTCGGTTGCGAGTCTAGTTTCTAGGAATTGGATTCCCTACCCTCCCACACGAGTAGTGGTTGAAATTATAGGAGATTTCTTCGAAGCGACGGCCCGGCGTTGCTACGACAGCAAATCATTCTGCGTATAAATCAGAGTGCACAAAATCCCCAGTGTTCCGTTTATGGCTGGCCTCGATCGTCATCCGGGTACTAGTAGCTTCTACCTTTGTTCATTAGTTCTTGTATGTGGGTTAGTTTTTAACAGTTTCAAAACAAACATACGCAGAGTACTGCATTGTTGAGAACAAAGGTTTAACTTCAACCAGTGTGGTTTATCGGTTGCTAAAAACCGTAACAAATTCACATCGAATTATGGAATAATTTTCGACGTCCTCTGCCTTCAGTTCTACAGAAAAAGAACCATCATTATCGTCATCATCATCATCATCATCATCATCATCAACAGCATGACATCAGCTTTCAACACCGATGCTTCGCCGCTGTGCAGAAAAAGAGTGCGGCGCTGGTGTTCGAAATGACGTCCCATCATTCTGAAGTTTAAATCGCAGTATAGCCTACGTTTTTTTCTGTGCAACCACTTTGCGATTGCGACATTTTGGGTATCGTTCTTTTATACAGAAAATGTGTTGTTCGCAAATCACGCAGTTCGTAAGTGATCAAGTTCGACTCTCAAGTGGAACGTCGAAACCATTATAGTCTTGCCATTTCCTGATAAGTCAAATCTGACCGAAAACGCAATACTGAATACGACAGTAGTGCTCAGAAAACGAAAATGTTTATTGTGGGATGAGGGTCAGACATTTCAGGGTTCTTTTCGCTCACTTATAGACCTGGCTTCACCGATCTAGCTTAATGGACAAGAATCAAAGTGGGTAGAAGCAAGATACTGGTGTAAACGCTGAAAACATGAGACAAAACAACCATTTTCGTTTGTCACCTATGCTCACAAGAATAAACCGAAAGAACCGTACTTCCTTTCGACGTTTATTCTGTTGGTTTCGCCATCCAACAGCGTACAGTTATGATGTCTGGTTTGAGTGAACGAACTGTGATGGTGTGTTGTATTGAGAGGCGGTCGACATTCATTATCTGCTAAGTGGACTTTGGTGCTCAGCTAACACTCTTACAGGAAGCCTTTTTATCACGTACTGAAATTTGTAGTGTCTTCCATCGTGGAAACTTCGAACGAACTGCTTGGAATCTGTAGATATTTGACGACCAATCTTAACGATGATAGAAATTTCACCATAATCGGCCAACAGAGCCTATTCTTTAGAATCCCATGCAAATAGCATGCATCCGCGTTCATCGTTGATAATGTTTCTTGTAGGAGGATTAGGCATTTCGAACATGAATTCTAGACAAACGGCTAAATTCACAACAACTATGTAACGGAAGTTGCGTGATGCATCCTCTGACAGTTCCAAACTTCTCGTTACACAAGGCAACTTGGTGGACAGGATCATGGCACAACAGGAATGCACTTCTCACTGTTTTGTTAGTCGTCCGATTAGAAACAAACAAACAACGCCTAAAGCAAACCACCGCAAAAGACGCAAGGAACCTCGTTGTTATTTCAAATCCGAGGGCTCAAATGGTTTAGTGTGACCGTTTACTTTAGTAGGGTTTCAAATGGTACCATAATGATACTTGGTCAAATGAAATTGACAAAATGAGGCTACAGATCTGCCAGGAACACTGCAGAGGACATGTAGAGAGCCGGCAAACAGCTGCCTGGAAGGAAACTTCCTGAGTGATTCAATGATCGCACCTGATTCACAGCCTGTGTATTCTTTTATAACGAAGGCGTACACCATTCGATCGGAGCAGAAGTTTGTCATCGAGATGTATACACAATTTTTGGTAGTCAGCTGAGGACTTGAGTGGGACATCATGTGGTTGAACAAGAAAGTTCACCTGAAAGCTGGGATATTAGCAAAAAAATCCGGTTGGTGGAGAAGTTGTTTCGATAGAATCGCACAAAACTAATGACCGTCTATCCAGAAGGTTATCGCTTGAAATAGATTTCCGGAAAATTGCCACAATTTTAACTAAATTTGAAGAAGTTGAAAAATTTCAAACTCCCCAATAAATTCAAACAAAACCTTTTGGGATGTGCGTCATTCAGTGTATTCACGCAACGGTGGTAGAACTTGTGTCTGAAGATGCCAAATGCGTCGACAGAGTATGGTTTCTCACTACGTTTTGAAGTTTGTCATTCATACCGTGAATACATTTGAAGATTATCCTACCTTTAAATAGCTGACTCGACACAAACTGTTTGCGCAATTTGACATGGCCTCAGTGTACCCAATGATGGGTGGCTGATCGGCTGTATTTCTTTCAGGCTGTATTTATGGAATCAAACAGCTACGCAGGATTTCTCGAAGTTTGTTGAGGTGTTACATCAGTTTACATGACTGAATCGATATGTTAAGCAAAAACACAGATGGGAGATATAACAGTTTGGCGTGCATGGCGGTTTTGGCAATTTGGTAATGCGTGCATTAGTAGTCAGTGAAATTCTTCCCGGTTTGGATACGACCTGCACAACACATTTGCTTGGTGTTCAGTGTTAATCGAATCCTCTGAAACTCTTCACCTAAGTTCTTTGACGTTGAGAAAATAAGTTTTCTTCAAAATACGGTAATATTTTCATTATTGAGTAGGTGTGTCCCCGGAGAACTCGAGTGGACAGCTTATCAACAAAGAACTGCCTTTCGGATTGACCTGTCGCAAATGGTCGGTTGGTCAGACACGCTAAAGACACATAAGCTAGTTGCCATTCTTGGATTCATCCTTCATGATGTAAACGTTTCTGGCGAGCATTTTGGAAGACGCGATAAACACGACGCATTTTTGGAATTTCAGTTATTTTGATAAATAATCAACATTTTGTGACAGGTTAATGAATTTCCTAGTTCAACGGTTTTATTCTACGCCGGAGTTTGCACGCAACACCACACTCGGGCTGCAAGTTGGTGGATCCTTAACCATGAACAGTAGCCAAGTAGCATGTGAAGCGTTTGGTAATTTTCCTAAGGAATTCTGACAACACAAAACGCTTGTGACTGACAGGTTAATGAGTTTCCTAGTTCAACGGTTTTATTCTACGCCGGCGTTTGCACGCAACACCACACTCGGTTTGAAGGTTGGTGGATCCTTAACCATGAACACTAGACAAGTAGTATGCGAAGTGTTTGGTAATTTTCCTGAAGAATTCTGAAAACACAAAACGCTCCTGTACATTCGCGCATTCCTGAACGAAGCTAAACCTTTACCCTAAGCAGTCTTCAGGTCTTTTGGTACATATAATTACTTTTGTGTAACTCTTTTACTCTTTATAAGAAACGCTTTGACTCTTTGGCGGCATTTCCCTGCTCGTCTGAATGTTTTTAACCTTACCAAACATCGCGTTTCTTTGCTAACTTGCTAAGGAGAGAAAGGCCTTCGGTCTCCGTCCTCTCTTGTCCCATCGCTTCCCAATACATAAATAATTTGACGTTTTGTCATCACAACCTCATTTTATTCGCAATCTGTTTTTTTCTGCTACGACAAAATTATAACTCCAAACCTACTAATCATCTCGGTCGTCATCATCATCATCGTTGTCATCATTGTCATCGTCCCATGGATCCATTCGCCGCCATTTCGCCCATTTATGCATACAGTCGCGAATCGGTACTCTTCCCATCCGACGCGTTGTACCCATACCTAAAGAAAAAGAGAACGTTGCACAGTTATTTTTGAAAAATTTAGATGGAGCAGCTAGTTGAATATTGTAACCACCGTTCACTAGTTTGACCTCTATACTATCTGTCATCGATGGCCCGCCTGATCTCACTTGTCCAGTAACTTGTCGTACAGCATAATGTAAGACACCAGCCTGGGAAGGCTCTTTTGTTCTTGAGCTTTCGATGCGCCACTAGTGAGTAGTAAACACAACTGACTTGATGCCATACCATTCGAAGGAAGCACGATGGCCGAGATGATGCTTAGTTGCCCAAGCCTGGCAGCCCAAGCAGCAGTCCAGAACCACGGGCTTTCCAGTCAATTTGTTTGCGCCTAAAACGTTGAGATATCTCGATTTCCGCTGCTACAGTCTTGGAGATACGTACTGCTGCTAGACTTGACGAGTATGGTGACAGCATTCATTCGTGTACAATATAACAAAGACTCACTTTCTGTGGTTGGTGGTTCGCTTGTTTGCGACTCCACGGAATGGACCAGAAGCAGAGCGATTGCCAGTAGAAGTGCGAGGATCCCGAGCCGCATGGTTATTCTTGTCAACGTTTGGAAAAACAAGCAATGATATGTATGAAAGAAGTCATTTCTGGAAAAAACATTTGTGTCGTAACCGCTTGGAAGTAGCACATCCTGAAAAAGCCACTGTTCCTGCGAGAAATGACATACGTTCCTCGCGATCTTAACCAGAACGCGTATGGAGTTTTCTCCCGAAATTCTGCTCAAACATCCAAGCTACTCAAGTAAATCTTGTGCGGCTTCGTATGGAAGTAACATAACTTTGAAGTATCATATCGACTGCTTTAAATGTGCATACAACCGACTGCCGGTTACTACATGAGTCAAGTGCATAAGACCCGCTCTTGAGTCGCAGTTTTTGCAAATATTGTGAAAGAACCGTTCAACGGAACTGACTGTGGTAAGTTTCACTTTGGAGCAAACAAATAAGAGTTTGATAATCTCCAAATAATATTTCACCTTTTGCAAAAGCAGTGATGCAAGTCCCACATTTGATGCGATCAACTGGATGTGTACACCAATAAAACTTTTGCGGAATTTCTCTCAATAAGCTGAAAACCAGGACAACTGTAGCCGATTGCGAAATATCTCGCAAAAACCTATATTATCTTCCAATCGAAGATAATCATATTATCAGGGTGAAAATACAATAAAATAATTGCCAACTGTTTTCGGAAGCATGGATATCGACCAAAGTTTCATGAATTTTTTCCGACTTAAGGTGAATTTCCGCCTCCGTGGTGATCGGAAAAACCCAATTCTACACATGCATTTCAATATCCACACTAGTCGGACGTCTGTTGTGTGAAACACGTTTATCTTTATAAAGTGCAAGCCCTTTTCCGCTGCTACAGTCTTGGAGATACGTACTGCTGCTAGACTTGACGAGTATGGTGACAGCATTCATTCGTGTACAATATAACAAAGACTCACTTTCTGTGGTTGGTGGTTCGCTTGTTTGCGACTCCACGGAATGGACCAGAAGCAGAGCGATTGCCAGTAGAAGTGCGAGGATCCCGAGCCGCATGGTTATTCTTGTCAACGTTTGGAAAAACAAGCAATGATATGTATGAAAGAAGTCATTTCTGGAAAAAACATTTGTGTCGTAACCGCTTGGAAGTAGCACATCCTGAAAAAGCCACTGTTCCTGCGAGAAATGACATACGTTCCTCGCGATCTTAACCAGAACGCGTATGGAGTTTTCTCCCGAAATTCTGCTCAAACATCCAAGCTACTCAAGTAAATCTTGTGCGGCTTCGTATGGAAGTAACATAACTTTGAAGTATCATATCGACTGCTTTAAATGTGCATACAACCGACTGCCGGTTACTACATGAGTCAAGTGCATAAGACCCGCTCTTGAGTCGCAGTTTTTGCAAATATTGTGAAAGAACCGTTCAACGGAACTGACTGTGGTAAGTTTCACTTTGGAGCAAACAAATAAGAGTTTGATAATCTCCAAATAATATTTCACCTTTTGCAAAAGCAGTGATGCAAGTCCCACATTTGATGCGATCAACTGGATGTGTACACCAATAAAACTTTTGCGGAATTTCTCTCAATAAGCTGAAAACCAGGACAACTGTAGCCGATTGCGAAATATCTCGCAAAAACCTATATTATCTTCCAATCGAAGATAATCATATTATCAGGGTGAAAATACAATAAAATAATTGCCAACTGTTTTCGGAAGCATGGATATCGACCAAAGTTTCATGAATTTTTTCCGACTTAAGGTGAATTTCCGCCTCCGTGGTGATCGGAAAAACCCAATTCTACACATGCATTTCAATATCCACACTAGTCGGACGTCTGTTGTGTGAAACACGTTTATCTTTATAAAGTGCAAGCCCTAACTGAACCCGGTAAATTTGATCAAGTCAGCCGAATAATGGCCAACTGATTAGTCTGATGACAACCTCTTCACCGTGCATTATGAACTGTGTAGTGCTGACTGTACTTCTTGGTGCTACGGGAGTGGAGATGTGAGCTGAAGCACCTTAAGCAAGTAGAAGAGTCTAGAATAACACTAGTGTCATGTGTTGTCAAGTCAAAATGTTCGCATAGATATACCCGTTTCTGTTCGTAACATATCATTCTTAATGTTCGTTTGTTAATGCTTGTAGAAGATAATAACGGTTCCTAAAAATACTACGCTTGAAGAGCTTTCCCTCATCTTCTTGGAATTTACCCTCAAAGAACCGCTTTTTATCTAGACGACTTCGTTAATTCCTTGGCTTTACTCAGTACTTTGATGAGACGGACTCATACGTGCATCTAACCCGTCTGGGCTGTTCAGATACTTTCAAAACCCTGGAATACTGCGAAATCTTGCTCTGTGTAGAGGCCAGTGTACAATCTCATTACACTGGTCACTTAAGGCTAGCGTACTTTTTTCCAGGATCTCTAAAGGCGAATGAGATAATCCTAGACTGTATCACCTCTGGAAAATTCAAACTTACCACTCAAATACTAAGGTTGACAAACAGTTTTAACAGTCTAATCTTCTAGCATAATCGACGCTATATACTGCAGAAATCCATGGAAAGTCACGACTTCGAAGGAAGGTTGGTAAACTAAAATTACTTAAATGGGTCAACGTTAGATTAACCTGCTTACGGAATGGAAATTTTTGAACGTGATCATTTGCGGTTTGTTCGTCACAAACAGCACTGGTCGCGTAAGTGCATGGTCGCAGATTAGTTCGAATGTGATCAGATGTCCACGACAAGAGTAGAGGTGGAATCACTGCCAGCTAGATAGTACGTGAACCAGGTATCTTGGTCACAACTGAACTGTGTGATTCAGCTTGTGGGTCACAAGTGGTCCATGTTAACCTTGAATATCAAGTGAATTTACATACTTTCATTCTATTTGGTCTAAGGTTTTGACAGAGGTCTGTCACTGAAATATGTGTCTGGTAGTCTATTACGCCCATGTTATGGCTCTTTTGTTTGCTCAGATATTTCTAAGGCGACTGTTGCACTGAACTAGATAAAAGCCATACGTATCTTACAGGAGAGGTGATTTTTGGAGGCCTTTCTTCTGACACTAGACCAGATCATTCACCGTAAACCGCAGATTAGTTTTCAACTGCAGAGAAGATATTCAGATCCGAATTGGTGATTCCGAGAAGACAGAACAGCCGTTTCAGCCTTACAAAAATGTTGTCTTGGCTGCTCGTAGTTTTTTGCTGTCTTCACGACTAACCAAACAACCACGAAACTGTTGGGTCAGGTTGTTTTGTAGAGAAGTAGGGGTTTGTGGAATGATGCTGCGCAGCGAGAAAACACTAGGAACGACAAGAACCTCGAAGGTGATTTTCTTGACCGTGACTCACTGCCTAAAGGACAACGCGATTCTGCTCGTAAGGTAACCATGAAAATCATCCAGGGCTCAAATAAAGACGAAAAGAGCAGACTTCCATGAAGTTCCACGCAGTCATCTCTTTTCACAATAAGGTTAGCATAGATAAACAGAAATGCAGAGTCCATCTTTATTGGACGGGAGATAAACGAACGTTGATTTATGACAGGACGCCGCATACATGTTGCTGAACAGGCTAAAACACGAGTTAACCGGTATATATTGACACAAGCATTTCTACACTTTCTGTTTGCGTAGACCACGATAAGCACTGACCTATTCTTTAGAGGGCGATTTAGACTCAGGCGGAACGTAGAAAGTGGTCGGTTCAAAAGCTGATCAGGACAAGGTAGGAAGTCCTCTGTGACCTTCTCTGGGATGTCGTATTTCCTGGAAGCTGTTTCACCAAGGGGGCGTGAATAGTGAAAATTTGTCCTCAAGCTATTTTGTAAGGTTTTTTGATTTTTGCGCGCCGAATGATGTCCACTGCAAATGTTCAAACAAACCAGAATTAAGATTGCCTCCATAGTATTCTGACGGCATGTCGCGAGTATTTAGTAGAGTGCTACAAAGACAGTAGAAACGTTATTTTTGGAATACAGTAGCCTCTAAATAGGATATAAATCGACATTCTTCCTCGATCCTCCCAGCTTTTTTTGTCCTGTTCATTGACTTTTCATACACTTGTTTCACATTTTGTTGTGTGATATGTTAACGCCAGGAGAAAATACATTGTGGACAATGTTTCCCAAACTAAGCCTTAGCTAAAAAATAAGCCTGCAGGATGAGATGAACTGGAACCCTCGTAACTGATCCATCAAATGACATTATTCATACCACAAAATCCATCAGGCTCGCCTTTTTACTGTGTAAAGTTATGCGTTTAGGTAACTAAAATTAGACATATTTATTGTCACGAATTAAAACACCGACTGTTTTATCTCTGCTGAATTAAAATTCCTGTAACCTTTCGACTACTGCTTGTCACATTCTGCCCAAATATCATTCATCTTTGATGCGTACTTTAGCAACAAAACGCTGCGGTCAAATGCCACCCAAACTATCTTCTGAATGTGTTAACACAGTATGTTTCCCGTGTAATTCAGGCGTTAGATCTGAGAAAAAAACACAAACCAAGCGCTTGATTTACCTAAATACCGGAATACAAAACGAGTTTCAGTTTAATGGAGAACCGTTTTCTTTTTTTCTCAGCCGTACAATTGTTTGCACCTGTGGATAGATTTCGCGAACCCCCATTCTCATTATTCACTCTAGGGGTTCATTAGTTCATCTCTAGTCGTCTCAATGTCACCGCCCAATTATTTTCCTGTCCATCATCGTTTTGCCCAACCTCATTATGAAAATGTATTAGCCCGAAGCGGTTTCCAAATGTACAATGCTTTTCAGATAGGAAACTACTCACAAGGTTGCTGAAAACTCTTCGACAGCCCGAGGCCAACTTTGCCCTTGTTGGGGTTCATCTGGTAGGCGCAGTTCCCGGGTTTCTGTCAACCTTATGTTCTACTTGAACTCAAATTGGACCGTTTTAGAGAATACACTCATTTGCAACTCGATTTGGTTTTCACAAGAGGCTCGACTGAATCTCTCGTTTATAATATTCTACAACTGCACATAGGCCGCCCCATGATTCAGCTGGCACGATATTCGAGATAACGAAGTATATTTTCATAAGAGTTTTCAACAACCTTGTGAGTAGTTTCCTTTATGAAAATATGCTGCGATATCTCGAATATCGTACCAACTGAAACATGGGGTGTCCTGTGTGCAGTACATTCAGTTGTAGAACAGCATAAACGAGAGATTCAGTTGAGTTTCTCGTGAAAACCCAATCGATTTGCAAATGAGTGTATTTCTCGAATACAATGCTTTTGTTCGCTGAGTAGCATAAAATCAAATGATATTCCTTGTTTCCCAAAGCATATAGGCGTTTATTTTGCAACTTATCCACAATACCCGATATTACAGACCTGCTTCACCACACATGTCATCATCCACGAGATTTATTATCCTGCCTTAGTGGGAGCATATATGTACCGCCTAAACAAACAGGATCTCTTAGCTTGTTCATCAGGGAACCGTCGCTGCAGAATACCATTTGTTTGGCATGATCTTAATGTGAGTTAACTTCGGTGGTGCTAAGATGAATTCGACTTTTTTTGTCCACATTTGATATGTAAATTCCTGCCCTCAGACAGGGCAAGTGAAGAAATGAACAAACCTTTGTTGCGTTTGATTCTCATTTACCGCTTTGGTTTATTCTCTGATATTATATAGCTCAAAGTTTTCAACTTTGGAAGCCGCAGTGAGCAAAACTTGCTTTCAAAAGGTTGACTTAGTTTACCAACATTATTCCTGTCCGAAAAATTACTGAAATTACTGGAATCGTCCACGCACTTTAATCGTGAAAGCTGCAGGTGGCAACTGACGGTTAGTTGACAAAGCTACCAAAGTCTCGGTTGAACAAGTGAACTTGATTTCCCGCCAAGATAAAAAAGTCAAACCAGTTTTGGAAGATGCACAACCGTGGTTTATTTAGCAGTAATCATTGTTTAGTGTGACGTGGTACAAATCATTATCAAATATAGGGTAATTCGCAAGTTTTGTCGGCTTCGAGGCCGTTTTTACCAACGGTAACCGCGGCGATATCCTCGCCAGTATCCTCGTCCGTATCCCCTTGCAAATCCTCTACCGTAGCCTCGTCCGTACCAGCCATGCAGCAACTTGGCGTGTGGGGCTAAAAAACAATAAATGCTTTTAGTGGAAGCACATTCAGGTTAAAAAGCAACGAAGAGTTTATAGCTAACATTTATCCACCGACCGTAGGGAGAAGGGTAGCACTCTGAATAATACGCAACAAACTAACTGACAAGTTGCCAACTGAGCTAACGCGGGCATTACGATAGACAATAAATTTTTCATGTTGATCTAGATGTGTGTGCATCCAAGTGTCTCAGGTCTGAAAGGATAACGCAGATAAGGGCTACTTCACGATAAAGCTGATTATGCCGTTAGCAATGCTGTTCACTCGAACATCGACAGTGTTCAGCGTTTCTTGAGATGGAATCTACCAGTCTACACATTTCTCTGCGTTAGCTTAATTTTTTCCCATCTCACTCATTCCTTTTCTGTCTAAAATCTTGTCGCATTTAAGTGATTACCGGGCTGGTTAACTCGATTGTGTATTTGTCTTGTTCAGTCAAGGTGACAAACTTTATGTAGCATGATGCAGAAGTAGATCTTAGGGTCACATAAAGCGGTTTGCTCATTTCGTTTTTATTCGGACTACTCAGCAATACTGATCCAAAAAACTCCGACGTTCGAACTCGCAACCTTTAGGCCATTGATTGATTACTTGGTCTAGGTCGACAGACTAGCAGTGTGATTAGACCTCACTTAGACAGGCCGGAGTCCCACTTATCCTTCAATCACGGCGGGATAGTACATTTGGACAGTTGTGTATGGGAATATCAGGCCGAAAACAACAGTGGACAAACATGATCACCAATCTTCAGTACGTACTCGTTGAGCTTGGTTTCTCCGTCTCCGCGGCTTCCGTGTACGTCTGCAGGAGAACTCCAAAGACCAAGAGAAGTGACAGAGTGAAAAGGTGCATGGTGATCCTGATGAGTAAAAAAGACAGAGTCTGATGAGGAATCACACCCGCAAACACTTGCTGGAAAAAGCGTACTGGTTTGGGTGAATCGCTAGGGAAACTAATTTTGCAGCGAATTCAGCGTTTCGTGTTGCAAATTGGATGCCATATATTGTTCTGAAGGTTTCAACACAATCAAGATTAGTTGAGAAGAACCACTGTTCACACTTCCTGGTGTTTGTTAGTTCCATCTTGTCGTTACGGTGGGAACAGTCAGCTTACAACTGTGTTGGCCGCACTACAAATCAATAGATTTTCGTCATCAGTCGTTGATATTTTGTGTGCAGTCTGCCACACAAAAGCAGATTATTTATTTTACACCGAAAATGCGCAGATAAAAGCCGCATGAAAGCGATTTGGGCATTAAATCCTTCAACTTAGATTTATCTTGGATTCCTGCAAAATAACCTAGTTGTCTGGAAGAGTTTTGGATGAGTACACAACACAAAATGATGTGCCCACGTTGCAGAATAAAACCATTTGTAGCCTACACATGACTCGCCTATGTATCGAGGTTTTGTAAAGTATAATTTTTATCCTACGGATACGAATTCATTAAAACAAAAGAACACGTAAACCTTATTTCCAGGTAAAACTCAATAGTTCGAACAGCAAAACGGCAATCAAACCAAAAACAACCAAGACTAAGATTTTCGCCATTCTCCCGTCAATCTGTAGAAGCTTACTTGATAAGTTTGTACTCAGGCGGTTGCTTTCAAGCTTCGTCAACTTACGGGAAATCTTTTCTTTTATATAATTACGTACGGTACGATTAACTGCAATTATCCATCACCAATGGAAATACACTCGTTTTCTTAATGCGATTAAAGCTAGATTAAACAAGCAACACTCAGTGGTTTGGTTTTGTTTTTCACCTTTATTGTATGACTTTGCACGTAACTGAGGACAAAACTCACCTCTTAGTCTCCATTTCATGTACCATGTGATTTTTATCAGCCTGAAATGCATTTTCTTTCAAGTGACCCAAGTCATGAGTGATGCGCGTGAGTGTTGAAGTACACAGGTGCAATAACTATACCGAAAATCTTATTTTGATCGAGAAAAATTTGATTATTCGGACACTTGCTTATGAAATAAAAAAACGGGCGGTTCCCCAATAAATGATACTCCCAAACTGTCCTGTCTAGACAGCACGGGTCAGAAACCGAGGAAAAAGCGGATGGCAGTCTACCACTTTCTAGGAATAATTGAATTGGTTATAACGTTTTAGCCATACAAGTCATGGTTTCAAATTGAAAACGTTCGGGGATTTCCTCTCAATGGAAATCGTGAGCACAATAGACGCTGTGTGATTTTCGAAAAAGGGATGACTTTAAGGTTAAATAGATGCGTTCACAAGCTTTCTGTCTAAATAACGCGTGCTAACTAGTTGTCTACCCCAAAACGGACTTGAGTTCTGATGAGCGACAGGAGGGATTTATGCAGATTCCAGCAAAATATCCTGGGCGAATTCGCTAAAGCCCAAAACATTTTCTTTCGTGACGAATTCTAAAAAGACTGTTCGACCGGGCCGTAGCACTTGGATGGTAAGTCAGAATGTCGGGAAATTAGCAAGTCTTCTGAGGACATCGAAAACACACAAAAGCAACTGTACCAGCTCTGTAGTGATGGGTTTATTTTCACACCTGATCATACGAAGGCACATGAAGGACAAATGTTCAGAGTTTAAGCCGTCCAATGTCACTCCAGGCAACAAATCAACGAAGTCCAAGGAGTCTCGCGATGATTTAAAATCATCAGTGGTACTTATCTTTGAAAATGCCGCGTTTTGAATTCTGGATGCGCCATGCACTGTTGATGATCTCTAATAAGAGCGAAATCCGGGTCCAACGATTGCACCTTTGGTATGGCCCCACCAGAATAATCATGCACCTGACAGGGGGGGAACTGTGCAAACGAGAGTGATGTAAGCGTAAGTTGTAGATTGTACTGACCAGCGTGGCGATCACCAAATTCGCAAACAATTGGACAGAGCGCTTGGTGGTTTTTATTTTTAGTATAACGTTTCGGCTGTAAAAAATGAAGATCTGTCAGCAGCATACATAAATCCAGCTGGTGACCGGCGGATCCTTGCGGACGACGATTATGACCAAAATAGGTTTCCGAATCCTCTCCGTTGCCCATGTAGGGTGACAGTTAATCTTAGATCCTGAGGCGGTGTTGTGGTTTAAAAGGACTGACTTTCAGGTCTCGAGGGGATTGTTTCAGAAACGTTACAACACGTGGAAATAGTTGCCAGCCGAAATCGTTTGGAGGAAAAGTCATGTTTGGTTTACAATGTCCAATGTTTCCACGAAAGAACATCAGAAAACAGGGGGAGCTGATCGGTTTCTTTTGTCTGAAAACAGACTCGCGAACATTTTGTAGTAACATTTGTAGACGCCGTCACAGCGCGGCTGAGGATGCTTGTATATAGCAGTTAAAATAATCGTAAACACGTCTGGTCGTTCGAGGAATTTCTTGAACGTAGTCCAACTGACATGTTCTAAATCGAATTTGTGTTTTAGTCGAGCTCTGCAGCATATTAGCGGATAAACGGATATTTTAATTTTACCGGAGACTTTTATAATTTATCATACAGCATTCTAGCCCACCCCTTATCATTTTGACTGCAGGTTATACGTGTTCTCTTTTTAGTAGTTTTTTGACATTTACTTTTTATCCTATTAACGATTTCGGCAATGCATAGCTTTCGTTTATCAAATGTTTGTCTGCTTTTGCCACCTGTACTACTGATTTCCTGGTTTATACTATACTAACCTGTACCTTTCATCGGTCTCGATCCTAATTGATGGGATTTGCGCATTCTTGTGTCTTCTTTTATTCCCTGGTTTTCGGTACATTTGTAGACTGATTTATCACGCGTCTACCTGCAGCATGCATTCAAAATTGTCCACGTAGGAGGCACATATTTTCGGCACTATTTCTTCAAGAATAATCCGCTTCGACTTTTCGCATTTGGGTTTGTGCTGCAATGCATTAGGCTCCACTTGGATTCCTTTTGCGTTGGACGAACAAATAAATGTTCTTCGGTATGACAGGTATTTGTATACGGAACTACTTTCTAATAGGGCCCATGTTCTTAAGGTAGATAAGAAGTGAGTCTCAGGATCAGCTCATTCCGACAGATCCCAGCTTTCGCAGTCGACCCAGTATATAGCTGGTTTCAAGTCACAGTTCAGAAGACAAATGTAGGTATTAAATACGCTACTGGCGTCTCGCCAGTAGCTAAATTAATCGAAATATTTACTCATGAAACCTAAAATGTCAAACTAGAGGGACAAAGCACTGTCACAAGTTTAGTTAAGTATTTGAAAGAACGTTTTGGCCGTTATGACGTTTCTATCTTATGGATAATCTAATTCAGGATGTCTAAAATCACCTGCAAAGTGGAAATAAACTGGCGGCACGCAATCTTGCGAACGAAGATACAGGCTAATGGCTGGATCAGAATGACTGGACTGGGCGATAGAATAGAATGAGACTGAGATATTCAACATGTGTGCCCACGTACTACTTTCTGCGAAAAACTTCACCGTGTAACGAATACATGGCGTTTTCAGTCGTGATTTGTTCTGAGACGAGCGTATATGATTTCCGCAAACAGTCTCCATATATGAGGCTGCAGGCCCACGGAAATTAACCTGGCTCGGCCTAACGGGACTTTGTGCTTCTGTGATGGAGTTTATGGAGCATAAGGCCAGACAATTTTTTGAAATCTCACTTTGCTGTGTTGCGCTTTCGGTTTGTGATTTCTGCGTGTGGTTGCTTCTACTGACAGTTGAGTACATGTATCTACTATTTCATCCTGGATGTGTTGAATCAGTCTGTAATGTATGCACGACCTGCTTGATGGGTTCACGTCCTATATGCGATATGAGGATTAGTTTATTGAAAGAAAGTACAAGTTTGTTAAGCGTTTCCTTAGCCTTACAAGGAATGTCTTTCGCAGAAGCGCGGTTTCTTGCGTTTATCCAGCTTTGCTCTGATTCTTGACTTTCTCAACGAGTGGTGGAGACAGACCATTGCGTTGACTCAGGTGTTATCAGCAGGGTGGATCTCGCTTGATTTTGGTGATTAAGAATATTGACGCGCCTGATTGATTGGTAAACGAGTGAGACAATAGGGAGATTGAGGATCTGTCAAAACTAGTGGTTTGGCCGTACGTGGTATTTAACTGGACGTTCCAGTAGACGTCGTTACTACGATTGGAATTGACAAAAGTCAGTATCCTCTGGTGGCAATGGTCCGATGGTCTGATGCCGAGGTGTCCATCAGGAACCCCCCCCCGGAAACTAAGGGGGGTCGTATACCTCATATGAGGGCGGCCAGGCACAACGCAGATTTGTACTAACCCATTGGTCGCTGATTATTACAAGTAACCATTCCAAACTTAGAAAGCGTTAACGTTTGACTGTGTGGCGTACAATGATTTAAATTTGTTGTGAATCCCTCCAGCTTGCTATAACTTGGAACAATAACGCAAAAGCGACTATCTTTTATGATACCGGCTGCTATGATATCGACTCAATTGTTCGACAAAATCCCTCGGCCTTCTGGTGATTGTTCGCGCCATGCTCTCCCCGTAATATCGCTGAGCCTTTCCTTCACTTTTATTAGTTTGAAATCAACACAAAGCACTGCTATGAGGTAGTTAGAACTTGTTCAACTACTCACGATTGGTTTCACCGTTCTTGGGGCTCATCAGGTATGCACAGTCCCCGAATCTCCATCAAATTTATTTAAGACGTGCATTTAGATTGCATGAAATTAGACAATTATAATCATTTCCATACCGGGTTGGTTTGCACAGGAGAATCCCACTGAAACCCAGATGAATCACCTGTCCACATTGTTGTTTAGCTGATTACGCTACACTTGGCACGATATTCGTGCCAACGCCATGTGTTCTATTGACGGTACACACTACGTATAAAGTTGCTGAAAACTCTTCGAGAGTAACTCATTAATTTACTTCCTGATTAACTGACTGAGTGATGAGATGAAAGCGAAATAAAATTTTACGTGTAATCAAGAAAGCGTGACAACCGATGAATGAAACGGAATGCTGACGATCTGATTGTGCCCGACCTAACTATTCGAGAACGCGATTACTATGCAGCCAGGATTACACCGGATACAAGAGATACCATGTATCTTTCAAATTTGCAAGTTCAGTATAACAAACGGGCCTGAGAGTTCTGCGTCACTGCAACTGAAGAAGAGACCGTCGGTAAAACTTATTACGAAAATATGAATCGCAAGTTTATTCTACCTTGTCAATCCCGTGGTGTGTCCTGCTCACGGTGATTAGGGCGGTCCACAAAAAGTATCGGTAAGAAATGATGCGCTTAAGAGGCTTGATTGGATTTCATATTACACAGATCCAGCTTGCCATACATCACTCATGTTTCAAGACGTTTCCTTGTTCTACCAGCAATACAGAAAATGATCAAACGAAGGAGTTAGCTTTATTTTGACATTCAACCACATATTACTCCAGTATGACACCTTGAAATGGTGTCAGACGTATCAGCGCATGTTTTCAAGTATGCGTGCCACAAATTGTCTTCACTGGATACGTGCGTCTCACATTAATGTACAACTAGAAAGATATTCTTAGGCGATCTGGACCGATTTGATCCAGATATCACGTGAAACAAGGGAAGCCTTGTGGAAGGCAAGTCGAAAGTTTATAAGTCAAAACATTTTATAGGATAGGATGTTAGAGCTCCCGCGTTTCGTTTGCGTGGCAACAGTCCTTATGGTTTTTTACCGACTGTTGTTGCTTCGACGGAACCTGCCGATCGCATATGTTCTACTCACAACTCCGTAAGTAGTTTGGGAATACATCAATTCACATCATAGGTCCAATTTTCTCCTCTAATGTCGCACTCTGGGCAAACGGGTTACTAGTAATCCGGTCTATACATTTGCTCTTTAACAAATGTATACACCCACTAACACAACATTGCATGGCGGTATATCAATTCTCATCCTTGCAATCAGGGTGAACAGATATCGGGGCGGAATTCATGTATACTGGGGTTGGGTGAAATGCTACAAGCTGAAGGCGAGCCACTCGGTTACTCATCATGGGATATAAAATGATGATTGCGGATGTACTCCCTAGTAGGTATATTGAAACGTAAAAAATGTCATGTCTGGGGAAATTTGAATGTTCTTATGAGAGATACATCCGCTTTCAAGTTCCAGTGGCTCGCTCAGGACCGTTTTCTCACAAGATGGCTGATAGGATCTGAGATGGTACCTGTTGGGTAAATCTGTGTGCCAGATTTCCAGTCGATTGGCCCAATGAGTCAAATGAATATATCAACTTTAATTTCATCACTTCGCTTTGGATACCAGTTACACACGACACCTGTGGCTCTCACCTGCATAATAGAGAAAGCTTTACTTCAAAATGTTAGAAATACTGACTCTCCTAGTTCATCATTCAGAGCAGGGCATTCCTTCTGGCCCTGTTCCCCCAAGTACCACGCCGCTTATCTCGTCCGATGAAGGTGCAGCCTCCCAAATACATTTCACTGCACCCTCACCAACGATCACATCTGTTTACCACCGCGCCTCGGACACTGAGCCTGACATTTCGCTTATATTTTCTTTTTCAGAGTAACCACTCAGTCTCGCCATTTTGTTGCTGGATTTCCTTCGTCTTGGACATGAACGAGAGGATGGCCGCCCTACCCGCAATTTCAATAAGTAGATTAACATCAGTGACATTCCTAATCAAATACCCTTCCAGTTGCAATCAGCTCTAACTGTCAGATTCATCACCTTCGCATTTATGAAATTGGACCAACCAATGGACACACCCTGCAACTTCCAAGCGTATACAACCTGTTGCTTACTACTTACTTATTACTTAAATGCCACTAAGGAACACATGGCCAATTCGAAGAATTCAATATGCTTAGTGTACCCGCAAAATGGAGAGCTCCAAGCACATATCACTTGGTCGGGTGTTTGCTTGAGTCTAGAGTCCATCCACTTGACATTTTCAACCAACCCGCCAAATATGAAAAAAATATGGAGAGTTTTCCAATTTACATCCCGCGCCAGTGTTTTGCTTCCAGCCGCATCATCAAAACACTCTACAACCGCTACATTCTCAGGCATTTCCCACTTTAACAATTTGTTCAACCACATGTTTCTATAATAACACGTTCCAATTTCCTACTTTGTTCGCTGCTATCAAATGTGGGGCGAACAGAAACTACGATGAATATCCTGTCTATTGAACCTCCAAGGTGTTTTGCTCATAAAAGATTCGTGATGTACGCTTGATAAATACGACACCATTTATCCATCAGTTTCTATACCGTTTTTTAGTCGGACAGAATTAGTGACCCTGGTGGTAAGTCCTCTGAGTCGCTTGCCCCCATTTGCTTCTCAGTATTTGTTCCACCTAAGGCTAAAAGATCTCTCGATCACACCATTGTCCTTTGAAAAACGCTGATCATCCAGCCAACCCATCCAATACCACCAAACTGGGGCGTCCTACGTGCACAATATGCCTTACTTCTCCCTTCCAATCCTACGATAAAAGTACAGGTGGGCACTTTATTAGGCCTGAGAGAACGTGGTCACTGAGATTAAATATAGGTAGCTCAAGTATGTTTAACGGTGGTTGATCAAATGGTCATTGGTCCGGACACTAAACTTGGCAAGTGGCTTGCAAACATTTCATCTTCAGTTGAGGAGACATAGTCCACGTGCGGTTGATTGGGTGGTTTTTCCATGCTTAGCTGCGTTTACATGTCTTTTAGAGGGGATCTTATATCTTAACTTCAGGTAGCTCAGTTTCATTCCCGTATAAACCTACTGTAAGTAACCGGATTAGACCGAATTCTTCCTTAGGGATTATCCCAATGAACTACTGGAACATTTGTATTCACAAATTCATTCTGACCTAGACTCCTTGGGCTCTAAGAATAACTGGATTGGTTTGCGCGAAATTGGAAATTGTAAATCTCGAGTTCACCACAATTCAAATACAGCTGCGACATAATCACCAATAGACGGCTAAACATATTCACCCTTGAATAGCTATCGCATGGAATCAGCCAGTTATAATCCCTTTGTACAAATGCAGCTAAACTCATCACACCAAAGCCATCACTCTTTGGAGAACTTAACTTGGCGAAAGAGAGATCTTATCGTATATCCGAATGCTCCTGCATCTAGTAGCCATACAAATTATTCGATGATATCGGACTGTTTTACATTGTTCATTGTGATAATCTAAATGTAATTGTTCGATTGACCCCAACAGACTTACAAGCATTGAAGACCTATCACTTTTGCATGATTTTCTCCATTAGAATATGCTCTATTTTCATATATGACGGTGCTGTAAACCCAGGATATTTCGAACAGAACATCATTTAAATTTCCATACTGAATAATAATCGTGATCTGGACCTAAAGATTTCCTTCTCTTCGAAGGGCGAGCACTCCATCAAGTTGGCGAGCTTAGCGTTGTCATTGGCTATCGTGAAATTATTTAGCAGTTGAGGTAGCTATGCACCAGGGAGTAGGAATGGCATCTGAATTATGGCAAGGCTGTCCAATCCTGTCCAATCCATTTTCTCCACAATGGATTCTGTGCTTCTAATAACTTATCGCTGTAGGATAAATCCATGTGCACCATACTGAAGAGTAAAGTTAATCTCTTAAGAGCCCTGTCGGACGAGTTCTTGTGTTACAGAAAGCGTAAAAAGCGTAACGAAACTCATGGGTCTCATGCCGTACATGGGTACTCTTCCTGAATGTTGTCTTACCAGAATGCAGATCGCGTTTTTGTTTTGTCTATTTAGAGCCTGAATTTTACATCTACTCTCTTTTGAAATCGCCCAACTGACTAACTCTATCGAAGAAGGTGGTAGTAGTAGGCGGAGCAATTTACCCGCCAATGATCCCGTCTTTCCCGACTTTCTAGTGTCATCACAAAATCACACTACAAATTTGTGATATCAGACACCTTCAAACTTCATCCGTTCACTGTCACATGAAGCAATCGTTTCTCATTGCGCCATTTCAACTTTGGTGATTTTTTTATATTTTGTTTTTTCTCTGCTGAGTACTCACCGTGCGATTTCAGAGTGAGTGTATATTCGCTAATTTTGTGCAATTTGGTTTCAAGTAGAACATAAGGTTGACGGAAACTCGGGGACTGCGCCTACCTGATGAGCCCCAAGATGGGTAAAACTGGTCATGGGGAGGAGAGGAGTTTTCAGCAACATTATGGGTAATGCATTACAAAAATATTAACCTGACGCAGTTTTAAGCCCCCAATGTCCAATTACAGGCAGCAGATGCATTACAAAAATATTAACCTGACGCAGTTTTAAGCCCCCAATGTCCAATTAAAAGTCAGGCAGCAGTAAAATAAATGTCATATCATCAGTTATTTGGCCAGAAAAGAATCACGGTATGGATGAAATCGGGGCGAGTGCTATGAACTGCGTGATGAAGTATCGTTCCCACGAATGTATAAGCTCTCCTCAATGACGGTGATTATCCTGATCAAACCGTCTGGTAACGAAGCATTTGATTGAGCTTTAAAAATTCCAGGTTCCTGTTGGTTCGGATTAGCTGAACGAATCGAGGCAAAAAAGGAATCACTATGCAATTTGACAACAACTTTGAAAATCAGCTGCAGTTTACTCTATCGCTTTTGTATTTATGTCAATCTTGTTTTGATAATCCGGGCACAATCCTCCTGATCGATGCATGTAAAAAGGGTCAATCAATATAGTCGAATCCTGTCTTTATGTGAGCCCATTAATAACACTTGTAGTTTAGATTTGACAATATTAGAACCCTTCACGTGCTATACCATTACTCTTTCGTCGTAAGGTTTGATTGAAATTAGTATGTTCGGATAGGAAACACGTTTACTTCCGAGCGATTAGGAATATCTTGTTAGATTTGGTCAGTTGTCAGTCTTTAACTTGTCATAAATAGTCTTTCAATCACAGTCTCGCTAGATATGTGGTAACAAGTCCGAAAAAAGTTATGTCCTGGTTGAGGTAAGATTAGATTTCGGTGCTACACCGTGCTATTCGGACAGTTCACTGTGCAGTCAAACTAATGATTGGCGCTAAAGGGATAGGTTTCTGAGTTCCTTACTGATCGTCACTTCGTTTTAGGTCCAAAGTAATGCTGTTTATCGAACACTGTATGAAATTTGCTGGCGTTACGTGTTCCTCATACAAAGCATGTAATAGCTGTACAGATGGATAAAAGAGGTCGAACGAATGGTTTACACTCGTGAATTATTTCATCTGAAGGAAACACCACATCGACTCGAAACACTCCGGAAACTCACGTGCATCAGAGACCGGAACGGCATGTACGTTTGCTCTGAGCCCGAGTAGCACCAAGGAAAACAACACGGTTAGTGAATTCATTCTTGATTGTCTGAAATAATGAATAAGACAAATTTTCTTGCACGTTTTGGGATTAAAAATGTCCTTATTTTGGTGTCAACGGATTTTGATGTGACCAAAGTCCCAAGTAAACATAGCAGAAGAACCAAATATCACAACTGTATTTTGTATCAGTTTTTTTGACAGGAATGTCAGCGTTTACTTGCATGATGGTGAACTACCTGATCTGTGCACGTGTTTGACTTATCGGATGACATCTACCGATATTTTGTCCACCATTCATGAATGACCGCCACAATTCCTGTAGCCCATAATATGTAGTTACAAACGTCAGTTTTGATTGGGAAACACTGTGAAGCCATTTTTTTAGTATTTAACACTTTTCAAAGGATTCGCGTGTCGATTACTTGGGTTAAAACTAATGGTCATATAAGTAAGACAAATGGCATTTTCGCTAATTTGCGGGTGTTCTGGTTGATTTTTAATTTAGGACCAGAAAACTACTGATGATGTTTTTAGTAGAATTATGTGTTTCGGTACAGTGCCAAATTTCTGTCAAAATACACACACAACATATGCAAAAAATCATCTGGTGTTTCGAACGAAAACGCTGCATAACCCGCAGTAGCAAAACACTAATCGTAGAAATAAATAAACTGTGTTTCGTTCTGTTGATTAGAACACTCAAGGTCATAAATTGCACAAAAGTCTAATACGGTGGGTTGGAAGGTCACTATCGGTGACTATATTTCCCCTATGTATGTGATCAAATCCCATGTTTTTTCAAATCTGAATACCTTGCGTACAATACGAGAGTCCGAAGTCTGCCATACTGTGTTAAAATCTATGTGACCAATGAAAATCAGTTTGGACATTCAATTACTGATGGGGATTGAGAATTGTGCCCAAACAGAGTAACACAGTGACTGAATCAAACGAAAATGATGTCGGCTGTGAAAGTGGTGATCGATATTCGATGGACTTACCCAATAATGTGTAGTTGAAATATTTTGAAAACGCTTACGTACGATCGTCAGCCGAGTACCAGACACCTTTTCCAGACCCAAGACAATGATGCAGAGAACACGGCTTGGTGGATTCACACTGCTCTTGCGACTCTAAGACGTTGTTGTGTCTTCCGTAGTTGGTGAACTGTTGCTATCCGCCACACACTTGTATTTTTCTTCGCTAATCGCTAAAATTCCGTTTGGTAACACGCATCTCACATTGTTTTTATTCTAGCTGTTTGGTTCCGTGACCTAAAGATCAGCAAATTCGCAAATTTATCACGATTCAAATCACACACACAGAAGTTGGTGCTGTCAGTCTAGGTCACGGAATTACAGTGGAACAGTCATCTTGGCGGCTTCATTACCCTGAAATGCACGTGCGTTTTATACAAGCTTCGAATAAGCTTGCTCATCTTGTTTTTCAACAAACAAGTCCACAGGTGAAGGCGCCTTACATGACGCCAATCTAAATATTTCGGGGCCACTTCACTAGTTGCTCAGCGCTACAAATCCCGGTATGCTTCATTTGAATGGATCCGCGGGCCACTCAGCGTGATAGTTGTTGAATTAAGAAGCTCACTCAACCTTAGCAACACTAGTGCCGCCAGCCTCGGAGGGTGCCTAATCGATAACGCCTGCTGTGTGTCAAGCCTATTCCGCTACTGTTTGCACCTAACTGGGACACCTGTTTGTCCTGTTTTGGAGCCATCAGTGAGTAAATCTTGTGAACTACTTGGTGGGTTTTCAGCGTATCGTTGTAAAGGAGGTATCATGCCAGGAGGTTACTGAGAGGTCAGTGGTTTGCTTCCGTTCCCAGCACTATCTTGCTCGGTCCTACTGATTTGCGTTCACAAATCAGCAGCTATAAGAGACCCTTCTACTTTCAAATAAAACTAACAAACGACGTTAGCTCTGGATGATAGATGAAACAGGCCCCCATTACTACAGCTAACGCACGCGTCGCTTGTTCAATAAGCATGATTTCCTGACCTTGAATGTGCGCTCTACTACGGTTATTTAAAACGTCTGACAAGAAGATATTTCTATCACGAAGAAACTGGACCTTACTGTGTTGTGATGGTTTGCTCACCTCAGCGATCTATTGAGCTGGGAGTGCCCTTGTGATACTCTCGGAGTCTCTCCTACCTGGTTGGTCAATGGTTCGAGGTCTGACGAACACAGTCTCCTGGCCCTCCAGGTTGCGGGTTGGGACATGTGGTGACTTGTCCCGTAGAAATGGCTATGCATTTGCACTTCCCACCAAACACCACTGTCTTGCGCTTAAGCCTTGTTTGAGGACTCTAATCGTCCTCCTGTCTAGGTATGGGCGCTCTGACAGTATCCCACCCCTCGTACAATACGGCAGTGTAGCATCGATGTAGAGGACTGATGTCATGCTGTCGATGATGATGATGATGATGGTGATGAGAACATTCCCCATCGACTCTGAAAGGAAATGAAATTTGTACAGTCCATAAAGGACCGCAAAATAGGATAGTCGGCATTTCGTCTCATAAATGAAGCCAGTTCATGCGCAACTGTTTCATCCTTGTTTGGAATCATCAGGTTTCGTCCATCTCACGAAACTTCAGGGACCCAACGATGTGGGTTCCATGACAGAAGAATGATTTACGCTATATCCTACTTGTGTGTGAGGTACTCTCGGCCGAACGGTTAGGTGTTCAAACTGCTGATCGGGAGGTTGAAAGCTCGAGACTCTCTGGCTTTTCGTAAGATGCGCACTGTTATTGATTTACAATAAATCTGAAGCGGCTCTACAGTGCTCTCGGCTTTTTGGCACTGATTGGCTACACCTACAGAGCGAAAAATCCATCAAAATTCTAAATTCTCATTAAACTGCCAACACTTCTTTCAATACAATGCATCAGTCTCTGGCTTTTCGTAAGATGCGCACTGTTGTTGATTTGCAATAAATCTGAAGCGGCTGTACAGTGCTCTCGGCTTTTTGGTACTGATTGGCTACACCTACAGAGAGAAAAATCCATCGAAATTCTAAAGTCTCATTAAACTGTCAACACCTCTTTCAATACAATGCATCATGTTGTGAACTGATACTTATAATTAGATAACATTTTTGTGTCAGTATGTACCAACAAGTTGAACTGCTGAACTTGAGCCTGGTTCGTAAAACTTACAAAAGAACCATCTACCTCATCTAGCTCAATAGTAAGTCCTGTGATTGACACTGATGGAAATGTCTTTAACTGAATCTTGGAAACACTTGTTACTATCGGCCACGGAAACCTCGCTAGTTTACCATCATTCATTTGTCTATAATACAATGTGCTAAACAGAAATTAAACATTTATTCTACAGGACTGTAGTGGAAGAGAGAATTTACTTAAAGGGAGTTCCAAGTCCGTTGTTCTGGGTGACACAGTCGTGAAAGGATGCAAACGGTTCCTCACCGATCAGAGTAATCCGGTTAGTGACGAAAGATAGACAATATCAGCGCCACTTTTGTCGATTCAACAAACAGTCACGTGGTGCAGTTGAGTCACTCATATATGCGGCCACTGTTAACAACTGTAGTCCCATTGAAAAGAAGATTACCTCAACGTCAAAGGGAGTCATTTTCTTGTTTTAGATATCGGTGTACTACATTTGTTCCGAAATATGGATTTCGTCTTTGAGACTATGGAAATACGGCTTGATGTTATTGACCCAAGTTCTTTAACTAGCCCCAAAACAAGTTTGTGGTCAGGAGATCTACACATGGTAAAGAAAACCTGGAGCGACAGTGTATGTTCCATAATCCGACCCCTTTCAGTCGTGTGCAATGATCGATTGCCAAGCATAACCAGGTAAGGCGTCTAGGAACATCATGAACAAGAGGTTTGCCAGACAGGACCAGTTCGACGCGAAGCTGATGTGAAAAATGTAAGCGTTTTGTTTAACTAATGTAGTAACGGTATTTTCCTCAGATTAGTTCTCGGTCTGAGCCTCCCAAGCCAGCGTTCACGTCAAAACAACCACCAAAGGTGCACAAGGTCTATTAATGCCCAAAACAAAGTCAAGAACAATGGTACAGCGCTTCGTATATATAGCGCAGGTGGTTACAACCTTTTGGGAATTCTGACGCGTTCTGGATGCGCCATTGGCAAACGTCATTTGGCCAATACTGGGTCATGATTGGCTGTTGGGTCCAGATTTTCGACCAGTCAGATCTCGCCTTGATGCCGGACTGGCAAGCGTCCCGGATTCTTGTCCAATCTCGTGCGGGCTAGGCTCATCGGCCGTAGCAGTGCCTGAAGACGTGCGGTACAGCCGGATCCGTGTGGAATCCTGCTTAACAGCTGCCCACGTAGAAGCTAAGTTTGAATGAGTAATGGCACAAAATTATGCAGCCTCCCCACAGAGAACAGTCAGACTGCAGGCGATAAGTTCTACCACCGAAAGCTAGATCTTTCCCTTGTACAAAAGAAGACAGTGACATTTATTAGGTTCGAATGTGTTATTTTCCAGAAGTTATTCAGTAAAACGCCTCTCTTATGGATGGCATTGCGGAAACTGCGAAAAATTTGAATGTAGCTTTTCCACAGATATTTTTTGCGCCTAAAGTCAGTCGCTCATTTGAATTTCTCTCCTATTTAGGTGTCTAGCAGCTTCAACATTTGACAAGTTGTTCGCCCCTGGTTTGTCTTCTGAATGCTGGATGGATTCACTGGCACTTCTGGTCAGTCAAAAAAGCAGAACTCCCGCCTATTCCTTACTGCATCATTACATCTACTGAAGTTATTGCTCAAGGGATTGGCTCGAATACATGTTAACCTGAGACGAAGCAATCTTCGGACATGAAATCTGTGTTGTGAATTCGGATAGAGTGCCGGCTGTCATCCTCATTGTTCTGTGAGCGCAAGATGGCTCAAGTGGTTAAGAGCGCGAATTTACTGACCGGAAGGTCCGTGGTTCGAACCCGACCTCTGCGTCTCGACTTCCCCTGTCTAGGCCTGGACAACCTGGCAGTATCCCAGCCCTCGTGCCTCCTTCGTGTAGCACGGCAGCTAGGCACCAGAAAGGTATTACAGCGATTTGAAGTTTTTCCTATTTTTACGTATTAAGGAACATCCTTCCACTTACCCACTGATCCCGAGATCTTGAGATGTAAGTACCACCATCACTTTCCATTCAGTATCACTCGACGCAGTAAAGTGGACGGTATGGGTGTTTATATCTCTCTCCATTCGATTCTCGTCTTGCTAGAAAGCAGGGAACTTATGTAGATACTTGGAAAATTTGCTGGCGCTATACATCCGACATCTTAGGTGTGACAGATGGCAAAACTAAGTTGAATGGGTCCGTGATGCATTTAAATCATTTTCATAGTTATGTCAGTGTAAACGGAGATCATAAATCACTGGCGAAGGCTGGCATTCCAGATATAAAGTCAAACGGAACCTTCCATGAACCCATTCAGCGTTCAGTATTCAAGTGTAACGCACAGAAAGCTCCGATGAAAGCACGGCCCTTTCAACTTGAGAGGGAATAAGGTTAAATGCATAGGTTACTGAACAAGACACTAATTTTGACATGGATAGAAAATATAACAGGTTTTCCAAAAATCTCATGAAAAAGGACATACCAGGAACACTATTCTTCCAAACAAAATAGCACTACCAGATGAAAGCTGTTCATTTGTTTGTATTTTACTGAGGATTTGGACACCATAGCACACCTTTGATTTGGCCATTTGGGAATACCTTTAATTCTGTTGCCCCTAAGTTTGTATTACCAAGCCCGAAACAGCATTAGAGGGATAACACGGATAATGTTTCCATCGTAGCCAGTTTCCAAGTTACTTGTCTACTTAAACGTATACAATACGTTCTTTGTAGTTGGTATACTAGGGTTACTATCCGTAGGAACAGAATAGTACCTCTCATACTTGTTGGCTAGTCCAATTTTGGACACCTTAGACCAGAGTGCAAGTGCCGTTTCGGAATCCTTTACATTTCACTGCATGGCCGCCACAAACCGCTCTCACATATCTGCAGAGAATGCTGGCGGTGGGATGGCGAACGCCGCCCATCAACCCATAAAGTATTGCCACAAAAGAGAAACACAGGAATGCACCAATCCTTCGTACTTATATCTATGAAAGATGATATTATGTTAGCGAATATACACTCATCTGCAAACTAATTTGGTTCTTTAGAGAGACTCACCTGGTCGTGGGCTGTCGATGGATTTTCAGCAACCTTATGAGTAGTACATTATAAATATACATGATATTATGTTCATCTCTTCTGTACAGAAGCACCTTAGGATCCAAAACTTGCTGCACAACGAAGAATGTCAACTACGGATAACACAGCAGTGTACCTGTTCAGAACGTGGATAAGTGCTCTCACGGTGCAAACTTTTATTCGATCTCAACTGAACTTGCTTTTACCAGGTCCCAGCCAGAGAGTTATAGTGATTTGCTGATTGCAAAAGTCATCGGCAACTTTCACACCGTTAGGATGTCCATTGCGTTGGGCAAATTAAATCACCTTTTATACGAAAAAGGCATTTTTATGTCATTTACTTAACAAGCGACGGGCAAAATAAAGGACGCTGTGACATGTGCATGTGTGTGCAGTGACGACCAAAATAGACTCTTCTCCGTCAGCAGAAAACTCAGTTCGTTTTGGATGGCAGCGGCAGTGCATAAGATAAATTCACCGTGAGTGTGAACATTGCCTCATTTTCTTCTAATAGCATGATGTTAGATGCCACTGAGAGTGGAAAACAGACTGTCTGATAAAGTCAAAACCTCATGAATTGCTGTTTATTTTGTATTGGCCTGATGCATGTTTGTCTGAACTTTTTAAATTGTACAGTAGGATGAAAATGCTGACCGCTTTGGTGAATCACGAATAGAAATTCAAACACAATCCACTTTCTTAAATGTTAGCGGCTCTTGGATGCAGCATTTATGGGAGAAATTTTCAATTGTGTTGCTGGAGATATTGAATTAATTTCTGGGTTGTCCCAACAAATTCAGTTTGAGTGTGGTAAGGCACTTCGATCATTGCCTCCAGCATGCTGATTTTTGTTGAGGCTGGTAAAAGACTCGGCGTTTTTGAACAGAGTTTTATTGCTAACATATTTGTTCAGCTGGTTCGAGCTCAAACACGTTTCAGTTGATCGACGCTCTCAGCAATGAGACACTTCCTGAAAATGTTGAATCCTACTGATTCGTTGTCGAATTCCAGATTCAGCATAGAAATATCGATTACTTTTTAATCCACCGATGCGGGAACTATGGCGTTCGGAATTTTTTTCTGAAAGACCAATCCAACAATAAAAGACGTGGATCGCTGTCACTGTTTCATTGCTGAAAGCAATTCAACCAGGTTGCCAAGTTTGTTTGAAAATTATGCTTACAGCTAAAGCGTGGAACAAAAATTTTCATAGATGATTGTTTTAAAATATCGATTGACCATGTGAAGAAGAAAGGGGGCGTAGGAATATATATGACCAAGGTTGACGGGAACTTGGGGATTGAGCCTATCTAACGAGCCCCAAGAAAGGCGAAACCGGTCGTGGGCTGTCGAAGAATTTTCAGCAACCTTATGAGTAGTGTAGTACGTATATAGATGTCGATCGATATCTTGAATATCGTACCAACTGAAACATGAGGCGGTCTCGTGCAACATCACAAAAGAGAAATTCGGCCGGGTTTCAGGTTGGTCTCTCGCAAGACCAAATTTGTTTGCAAATGGGAATATTTTGCTAAAAGTAACAACTGTTTGTTCTTTCATCAGTATTGCATCTGCAAGATGCCTGTTCGAATCCACAGAAGGTTACGGTGGCCCTTTATTCAACGCTGGTATCCGTTCGATTCAATTAGTGAATTGTATAATTGTCTCCGCTGAGCATTCCGACAGTCCAAACGGGGAAAAAGACCTGGTTTCCTGATCCGTTATTAGTTAGCTTGCAAGGATTCTGAATGTTTCACTAAAGATTTGCACATCTTGGCCACATCTTGGCGGACCTGAGGGCAGCTGAACTCGGTTTTAGTCAGCCCAGTTAATGAATTTTGGGGAAGCTCGCCTCTCGTCAACACGAGTCACGTTTCAGTCGACCCATTTTATCCCGGTCCGGTGTTGTCCACCAGCCACATTTTGCAGCTTGTAACCTCCGATCTCCAATTTCGGCGACTTTTGCTGTTGTGAATATGCTTGATTGTGCTTTCAAGGCCAAACATGCCTTGAATGTGTCCGTGTTTTGTTGCGAACTAACAGTGAGAAATGGAGATTCCTGCATGTTGTTTAGTTAAACCTCACCCTGAGCTTCCGGTCTTGAAAACGAAAGGTAAACTTTAATCCGACGAACTTGGCCCATGCCGAATCATTTGTCTAGGTAGAAGGCGCAAACCTCACTGATGATCAAAATCAACGTCATTTAAGTTGCCAGTCTTCACGGAGAACTGCGAAAAAAGCGATTCGGAATTAGATCTATTTCCACTGTGGTTCCATGTTGTCACATACATGGTTTAGTAAAACCAAGACATGGATCATTCCGACTGGGTAGAATGGAACGAGCATAGTGGGGAAAGTGGAACGCATCAAGACGCGATTATGCACACAACGTTGGAGTCTGAACACGGAACGTAGGCAGTCGCTTTTTCATACCCCCACCAGAAACTCTGACTTGCAGAGTTCTGCAGATCTAGACGAGGTAGCCAAGCAGTCAAATTTGGTTCGTCGGTCCCATAGTGTTCAAATTTCGCCTCGAATCGTCCCAAAATGTATGTAGGCAATCACTACGTGTCGAAAATGAAAGAACGGCCACCAACACTTTGAATCTTCAAAAAAGAGGACGACTATTTATTCGGTTAGGTCTTTCACCCAGAGAAACCTACAAAACGAATGGGACCCACTTCGTTTTGGTGAACGGCATTTGCGGAGACAATGTGCTCAAAATACTGCCCACAACCATCGTTTGTACTGTTCGGATGTCGCAGCACAGAATTAAAGTACTAGCAAAAAATTTACTTGGACAAGCGTCCAGTCCGTCCATGTGGTTTGGTACGTATCTCATCACTCGTCTGTGGATGTTGCGCAAGATTAGTAAGTAAAAAGCAACTTATTTTCCATAATGTCCAGGTTAAAGTTGCTCGCAATATCCATCAGTCGGGTGTGCCAAAAATATAGAAGGCTTAAACAAACGCAGTGTTCATTAAGATGAACTTTGCTCATCATTATGTTTAACGGCAAAACAGCCGTGTCTTACTTTTTGGCTTTCCAGCCAAGACTGACTTCAATGTACGCAAGCAAGTATAATGTCCTGTATCTAGTTCACAATCTTGGAGATGTGCAGCAAAACGATTCTAATAATTGGAGGATGAGGGACCTCACTACATCTTCACCCGGAGTAAATACTATCCACACTAAACAGTTGTGTTAGAATACACCAAAAACCTCTTAAATGTCGAGTAGAAAACTGGAATAATACCTCGCGGTTATTCAACAGGATTGGGTTGTTCTGATGAAAAATTTGATTTGATACATGCTACACGGGACCACACAGATGAACGGAGGTTTTTTGATAGAAATGAACGTTTCTTCATTTATGTAAAAACAAATTCAGACCGGATGCCATGGAGCAATTTTAAATATGATTGTTTGATCTTGATAATGTGAGCGTTTGGACTCATTCAGTAGTTACACTGATTGTATAATGTTCTTTTTCGCGAATTAATTTGACCACTATAGGCGTATTTTTTGTGCGTGGTACGGTAATGTCTACGTGGGCACTTCATCAAGATAACCATCCGCAGAAGTGTTTGTGAACCTTCCGCTCATAGGAGCGGAATGGAAAAGTTCTCTGCATATGATCGGTTTACGACGCGATGTATCGTGTCGCCAAAAACAAACCAAGTCTTCTCATCTGCATACCAATTTCTTTTTCAGTCGGGTCTCCAGTGCAAGCCAAATTGGTGTGCAAATGAATGTACTTCTCTAATTTCGTACAATCTAGGTTCATGCCGAAGGTTGATGGAGACCTGGAGACGGCGCCCAACTGATGAGCCGATACAAGGCCGAAACTAGTCGTGGGCTGTCGAAGAGAATTCAGCAAAGTTGTGGGTAGTTTCCTTTAAGAATCAAACTCACTTACACTGCTGAGTTGTCTGATTTAATGCACACAACGACTGGGTTCGGATGCTTCTGTATGAGGTCCTCTCAAACGGAAAGTCCAGAGTAAATTTCCAAACGAAGTACTTTTGTCTTCACTGACAGAGTATAGACAACCGTGCCACAAAATTACAAGAAATAAATCGTGAATCTGTATTTGTTTTGGTTCATTTAAACATAATCTCCCAGAGTTACGTGCAGATAATTCGAAAAATCAATGAGAATCAAAGAAGGACTGAGTCACTTCATGAGTCCGTCGTGCGCTAAGCAACACCAGCAGCCTTTTGGGTAGTCTTTGGCGTCTTCCTTGTTGTTTGTTTTACCAGATCTGCGGATACTAATATCTCCAAAGGCAGCTCCTCCTCCAAATTGCCAAAGATGATCAATTTGGGTTCGTCTTCCATGCTCATACTACTTGTGTGATGTGTACTGTCTTTCTCCGTGGCTGTCGCGCAAGAAATCAGACCGGAGAGAAACCGTAGATACGTCCGGTCCACAAAAACTAAGGTTAATTTTGTGCACATTCATCAGTAAAAAAACAAGGAGTAAAAATATTTCAGTATAATTTGATCGCTTCTGGAAAACTACCCTGGGAGGTAGGTCAGAGGCTGGTCTCTGAAGGTCATTGCTGCCAAGACAATCTGAAAGGGAATATCTGAGATTCGGCTCTTTACAGGTGAGGCTCTTAAAATTACGAAGACCTGAAACAAACTTACATTTGTGACCCTGATATCTGGTATTTGAAAAAAAAATATGTCAGTTCTTAACAGTTGCCGGTTTTTATCGTACTGGGATTAAGCCAATCAGTTTTCAGTATGGCTGAGCCGTATTGGTCTCTTTCGTATTCACTTTTGCAAATATGAACTAGTTTTGAGACATCTGACCAATGAACTGTAACGGGTACTGAGAAGTAGCATAAATTCAAAATTCACGAAGTATCTCGGGTATAAAAAATGGCCACTACTGAATCTGGAGCCAGTACAGTTTGAGCTTTAGAGAACCCAAACCTTTGATGTGGTATTTTAGACATGTATATTACTTCAACTGCGGTCGATATTTGGATGGACAACTCCAGTGAGCGGAGCGGGCTTTCGGAACAGCTTGGGAAATGAGCAATGTGGCCTTTGCAAACGCAAAGTATACACATGTAAAGTTGATTTGCTAAACTACGATGCACTAATGAAATACAGAAAGCTTGCCAGTTCTCTACCGCTTAGTTCAGCATGGTCTTGCAAAAGTTTGTATAGATCTTTGACTAGGGCCCAACAGATGTTTACTCTTATGAGAGCCAAATATATCTGATTAGAAACAATGGACCTATCATCATGTCCCAAAGGAATTGTTCCCTAAAATGGAAAATGTTTTTATGTATGTATGCGCCAGTTAAAAGGTGATAAGTTGTTAGGTCCCTCGACACTCTGGACGGCTTCATAGAGTGGTCAAAATTGCCTCGTATTTAAATCTACCACCCTGCTCTGCGAAAGACTATTTTTGTTGGATTGTGAAACTCCCATCTGAGAATTCGTCACTCGGGGAGCTAGTCAGTACGTGACCATGTGATGTAACTTCCGTTAGTGAAAGATGATTGGCGCTCCGTCCTGTCCAACTTAGGCTTAATCACACTGCTATTCATCCACTCTGAGTTTTGTGAGATGCGTACTGCTGATGGTTCCCTACGAGGATGGAAAATCTGTACAAAACTTTTGGGCTTTTCAGCATAGACCGGCTTCATCAACAGGATGAAATCTATATTGAACTACTTGTTTTCCAAGATTACCAAATGGCGAATGTTGCCTAGGTTTTAGATTGTACGATGCGGTCTGATAGGTCATAAAATGGAGAGATACGGGTATGGACAAAAACACACTTCTGAGGGCGAACTGAATCGGTGACCTGTCGATGATGGACAAATGATCTACCGACCAATCTATCGAAGATCCTTCTTGTGCGTCACCGTCGCGCACCTAAATCCTCGTCACACTTTGCCTAATTATGTCATTTAACCAGCCGACTAAATTCCACCTTGAGCTAGACACTGAAGTTGTAAAGATGTCCAAAAAGGCACTAGTGAATACCATCGTTCACATATTTACCCTACCCACAAAATGTCAAAAAATGATTTTCTCTCAGAGAATGGCTGTGTATAATGAGGGCAATTTAAACTTACTTTGTGGGATTACCACAGTTTCATACGTAGCCAAGTGCAGCATAAATAACGTCGAAAGTAGGTAGATAGACATTTCCAATCTAAAGGAGGACGCAAATTTACAGTTACGACATTGAAACAAGAAACGCTGACCTTAGCTAACTTGCAACGAATAAAACGATTAATTTACGGTCTCTATTAGCGGTTTCCAACGGTAGGTTCGTCCGGATGTAGGCTGCTTGAGCACACACTCAGGGCGATAACTCGACTAAGACGAAATCGTTTTACTAAAATATAAGGAAATGAACCATGCAGAGACTTGGGTTTAGGTCATTTGTATAATAATCGATGAATGACTGTGTCAAAAAGTCTGTATAACGAAGCAGGTCAAACGTGCCCACTACAGACACAGAACTTGCACTGAAACTCGATAGAGACGACTTACCAGTTACTGCCTTGTCTTGGAAACGTGCGATTCAACTGCCATGATCTGTTTTTAAATATGTGTGAGTGCGTGACGATTGGATTTTTAGTATTCGTGCAGGTTACGTAGCCCCCCTTCTATCATTAACGAAGATAATATGCAGACAATTTAATGCTGTTGGTGACCTGTACAAAACCTCATCACCTGAAGCGTAAGGCGACGCAAGATTCTCTTTTCAACCGTTGAATAATTCATCCTCCTCCGCGTTAAACACGAACAAGACCTCTGGGTCTTTGCCGTTTGGCACGTATTGCTGCTGTCAGTTCATTCGTTTTGACAGCTATCAGTGTAAATCCGACTGTGTTTTGAAACAATTTTCAGGCAGTCTTGGAACCACCTGTGAATTATGTAAGAGTCTGGAAGTGAGAG
Organism: Opisthorchis viverrini; assembly: GCF_000715545.1. Taxonomy (NCBI): domain Eukaryota; kingdom Metazoa; phylum Platyhelminthes; class Trematoda; order Opisthorchiida; family Opisthorchiidae; genus Opisthorchis; species Opisthorchis viverrini. The sequence goes on from NW_008751724.1 coordinate 819,082, forward strand.
AATGATTTTACCGCCAAATTTTGAAATATTGGTAGACCACTTTATGCGTTTTTATCCAAACAATCCAATTTGCTGATTCTCATTGGGCATGTGAAGTTTCCTCCGAAAACCACCGTGTTGAATTGAACATTTTGCGCAAAATTTTGCACCTTGTTGCACGTACACTCAGAACAAAACCATCATAATCCCACTTTCTCTTGTTGGAATTTGTTCCACATACCCTATTCTCGTAATTCTTGCCGCGCATTCAGATTTCAGTTGCATTGCTATTATTCCGTTGCGGGATACGAATCAGCACTTGAAGTTGATATAGTGTGAGCACAGATCTACGAGACTGCTGCCTCTGAATTACTAGTTTTTAAAGTGTGTGTTGCTCCCATGATGCTTCTCCACTTGCAATTAAGAACTCTGCTGCCAGCTAATGGGACAAGAATACTTTTGAAATGATATCAGACAGTGTGCCAAAAAACTCACATGTTGTTACCATCTGCAAGCTGCACGTTCTTCGTAAGAGTTTGCGGAATTTATTGAGTGCTTCTATTGCAATAATTACTTGGAATAGCAACTATCGAGGTAGGGTTTCGATTTGCATCCAGTCAAACCGAAGATACAAGAAAACTTTAGTTACAGGAGCGATACCCTCGATTATCTTAATAGTTAGTGGTTCTCGCCTCTTGGTAGACGAGTTGCGTTACCTTACCAGTGTAGATAGTTTTATTCCACGCTGTCCAATATAACATTTCTTGCAGTCCTTGCAGGTAATTTACTATGGGACATGGATCCCTTAATGTAATGGCTGGTTTATGAGCCACGAAAATTCGCTTTAGCTGTGGTCTCGCTATACACACAATAGGTTCTTGACGTATGAAAGAGGTCACCGGGGAATCTCCTCCGTCAAACACTTGACAAAATATACGATATACGGAATATTCTGTTTGAGTTCTCCTGCATTACAGTACGTCCTTTTTTCGGAGACAATTTGTCAGAGGACACAGAAAACATTCTAAGGTCCACAAGAAAAACCGTATCAATGATTACTCCCTGGCAATTAGCGTGGGAAATTCACATCGTAGTATCTCTATTTGAGAAGCTCCCAACGTTCTGGGAAGACATATTGCTCTCTCCATAATTATGGAGGTTTTTACTACTGGTTCAAGGTGTACAACCCCTTAAGTTATTGACCTTAATAGATTACGTTTGTGTTTATCCCGAGTTTCCATCTCTGCATATTTCTCCACCGAAAGCCAGGTCACCGATGAGGCACAAGCATTCGTATTATCTTGAATCCACCCTAGATATTAATTGTTTCTCGAGTTTATTGTCATTTTTCCACACAAACTTACGTTTCAGTTTTTACCACCACATTCTGAGAAAAACCTGGCATAGCCGTTTAAAAACAATGCTTCGTGAGGGCTTTCGCCACAAAAGACAAATTAGGGTCGTGCCAAAAATCGGGCTAGACCTCCGGGATCACTGACTTTTACCGTGCTATCAAAACCTCTCGAAGTATTCGTCGATGACAGCTTGAACTGATAGCCACAAATCGCACAATTCACAAGACCGAAGGAGTCGTAGTTGGAAGTAGGGTTTTAGCCAAAGTTGGTACATAGCAGAGTGAACTCATGCTCAAATTTTAGTGGGCAATAATGATACTTTTAGAATTAAGGTCACTGTTCAGCTGGATCAACTAATTTATTAGCAAATGCACATGGATCGTTCGAGAATAATACATGGTGGCATGGTCCCTCGGGTGCCTGGCCATTTTATTAATTCAGCTGTTTGACTGAAGTCGTTTCCTGACCTTGCAGCACCGGGTATTTAAGTACCTGTCATTTATGAGCCCTATGACAGGTCCATAACTTACTTGGATCATTCATAGCAAAACTTACTTGAATCATTCATAACATCCTAGTTTACTGTGCGCTTTTTTGTCGTACTGCTTACTCGCACTTTATTGTGTGATGTCCAATCCTAATTTGATGGCAAGGCAACAGGCGTCGAGTGAAACTCAGCTAATAGCACCATCAAGCAAAAGATTCTTTTTGTGGCACACAATGTGCAACCGCCAGGATATCTATCAAACACAGAAAGCTGGAGGATAAAGCTGATTCGGCAAACAAGAAGATAGGAGACTTTGGGGAGTTGACCTTCAGAAAGACGAGTGACTAGAGCACTCAGACTTCGTCATCCTAATTCACAGGCTGGGGCCATGCAGGTTGCTTGGAAGTTCAAGTTCAAGTTGTACTAATACTGAAAAAAGTATGAATGCGCTTTTCATCTTCGTTGGCAAACAGTGATAAGTTTTGCTGTGTGATATGTCCAGCAGGCAGTTCGTTGAAACATGGCGACAAATGATCGTCCGGGCTTCGTGATGCCAAATCGCATGACAACCATGGTTAGAGCAATCGATCAAAGCATGTACTGTAGATGGGGCATGTGCTTCAAACGGCCGGGCGACCGGTCAAATAGCTGTGGAAATATGGTATCCCGCTGCAAAATACACAGCGATTGTGCACTACCTAGGCACCATTTGGCATGCAATTCAGGTTCCATGTAGTTGAAGTCACCACCATTGTCGATCTTTTGTCCTGACAAGTTAATTCTGGAGCCTAAAGCCCGCCACAACAAGCTCCATGCATTGCCAGTGTTCTTCTTTAACAGCTGCTTCTAAGTGCGATTCACCCCGGTTTCGGTTTACCCTGGCCAGAGATTAGTGTCCTCCGAAACCCATCCAGTAGATATCAAAATCCAAAGCAGCTTTTTCCTTTCATGAAAAATCAGCGCCATTCATCCAACACGCATCTGACCACAAAAACGAGGATTACGTTTAAAAACTGAGCTTCGGATGGATTTCTAATCAGCTGTGGATGGTTGTGGAGGTTGTCTTTTTTGTGTCTGCATCACTGTAGTTTGAATAGTCCCTGACCCACTGCCGGTGAGTCAGAATAAAAATAGGGAATCACCATATCCGAGGTTTGCCCCACTGGTTTTGCATATCCTTGGTCAAGTCGGGGTTTGAACTCGAGATATCCGGCATGCGGGATGAGGATATCACAACTGGTACTCCGATTCCAGCTACATGCACGTGCGTTATCATCTCTTCACAGGAGCTGGTATTTGATCTTGGGCGATGTGGTTGACTTATCCGATGGCTCACCAGAACAACTGCCTCAGGACAGGAGCTGGACCGTTTGAACGGGGACAAGATCAATTCCGATCGTTCGTTATTGATGTTGGAAGTGTTATTCTTGGAGACTGTTTGAATAAAGGAGCATCCGAGTGACATACAACAATTTTCTTCTGTAATGATTTTTAGTAACTGTGACAACTTTTTTGTGTCGTAGGCCCATCCCCTCAAGGAAGAAAATCGGGCTACATGTACGAACAAGCGATAGAAGATCACTAGTTAAAGTGGCTCTCAGCAAACAGTTCATGACAGACTGATGTAGGATTTTTTATTTTGAATGAACAGTTTTCCATCCATCTTCAGAATTCTCGGATTTGTCCCTTCATTCCTCGGCTGTACCGACATCAAAACAGACCACAAATAGTGAAGCTTAACTGTCGTCTAATAGTAAATAAAAACACTGTACTAACAACAAAACCAAAGGCCACAGAAATTTTGTTTCCATCCAAGTAATTGACGCAGGACTTGACCAATCGTGATCTGGGCTTTGAATTTTGCCTGGCAAGACCATACAAATGTATCAGGCCTTCCCGTCATCGAACTTTGCACACCAGAACTGATTTCAGCCATTACCCTGGAGATTGCCTAGTGCTGCTCACTTCATGCCCATTACGTTTACACTGCGAACCGTAATGCTGACATTGAACAAACAGTTTTGTGGGGTATGATATTTGACCACATCAGAGAGCTGTCCTGTTCTTCCTATTTTCTTCGATGTGGTCTATGTTGATCTCAATGTGAGCCATCGAAAAATGTCTTCACGTCTACGCTGTCTTTCCAAATGCTAGCACTAAAATATTTGACCTCTTTCGGCTCTCTGAGTCATGTATTTTGTTGAATTTATTAATTGAGTTTCCTACCAAATGCATCTCAGAGAGTTCGTTTGTGTGACATCCCCTGTCTAGGCTTGGGCAACCCGGCAGAATCCAAGCCCTCGTGATTCCTTCGGGTGGCATGGCAGTTAGGCGCCGGAAGGGTGCTACAGCTGAATTCTATATTACATATTGTTTGGTATGAACTTTGACATGTTTGACACACAACACCAAATCACTCTCATTCATTTTGGTGTATTTACCTCGATTACAGCTATACATTCCTTCGGGTGGCATGGCAGTTAGGCGCCAAGTCACTCTCATTCATTTTAGTGTATTTACCACGATTACAGCTATACATGATCCGTGCAGATCTGTAGAAGAATCACTGAAACCACGCTGCCCTACCGTGCCCTGGTTTACAGCATAATTTTCCCTGCCAAAGTATAACCCAAGCGACCAATGTTTCCAGGTTGGTTAACGATACACAAGAGCGGTAAATTCCGCGCGCAGAACTAACACGCTGTGTTCCGCTCTGCGAAACATTTTTCGAGGTAACAAGCTAGTAGTTTTGACACAGTGGGCTAGCGTGAGAAACAAAGTCCTTTGATACTCCGACAACGTAAACGTTAGCCAGAATGTCAGTATACTTTCGACAATGTTTACCATCCTAACCTCCAAGCACTGGCCACCCAGCGCGCAACGTTTGTTATGCCGCGGAATTCGAGGGTTTCGACATCAGTAGGACACCGACGAATGTTAAGCCACCCCAAATAATGTATTGCGAAATTTGACTGCAGTGTGTCCAGCGTGCTGAAAAAGGTATCGGTTTTGTTCTCGCCTTTTCACCACCTACGACACTCAAATTTTCGGCTTTTGCTCAGTTGATCGGTAACTTTGAGGCTGTCACGGGATCTTGAAGCGCTACGCTGCCTGCGGGCAGGATGTAATGGACATTCACTATCAACACTAATTCAGCTAGTGGTGCCTTAATTTGACAGCCGTGAATAGCACTCTCAGATGGTGTACTCTGACGAATCTAGTTAAATTATGGTATATGCGAGTTGTCTATTGCATCAAGAATTTACTTGTCCTGGGCGAAGCCACCGTGATGTTAACTTAGGGGGAATCCGAAGATACGTACTGACGAAACTTTGAGTCGAAGAAGGCTGATGATCAATTCTTTACTCAGTGTCAGTAGCCCTCATTTCGGGAACGCCTGTCTCACAAAGCGAAGCAACAAGTGGCTACGTTTTAACAGTCAGTTCGCCGATTCAGACTATAGTAGGGTCTAGCTTAAAAGTGATTCCATGATACCCCCAATGAAACATATCACAAGAGAAATTGCTCCATAGATGACCAGCAACACGTTCTTTTTGGCAAGAAGTCATACCTCATTGAAGTGACGATTATTACCATTGTAGGAAACAAAGATTGGTCAGCAAGACCAGTCACGATGAGGACCTGTGATTGCCCAAGGCGCTACATTATCAGCGGTGTTTGATCGTAATAGGTGAGGAAATCATTGGACTAACCAACAGGAAGTCAGTACATTTACATCACCTTTGTTTCGTCCAGGCACGAGTATTCTGAGTAATCCTCGCCATCGGGTGGAGTGCACTGAACTTGGGTCTTTCGATCATTTGAGCTCATCAGCAGTAATACTCTTAGATGATTTGGGTGGCTTGAACTTCAAGTAGGCAATACCCAACCAGTGCAAGCTGGACGCATCTGAATGCTCGTATCTGAAAAGACGAATGTTTCCCTTCGTGTGGGGAGCATTGGTTTACCGAACGACCCACAAGCCATCTCCGGTTCTCCGGCTGATTGACCTGCTTCTCACGACTTCCAAGTCTGGCTACGCCACGAACACTTTTCGCATGCATGACGACTGTTGCGTGAGTTGCATTCACTCTTTATATAAAACAGCATGAAAATTGCTATTCAGTAAGAAGAAGAGAAGTGAAAAGTTTGTTGTATCGCGAATTGTACGACTAACGGTATGTGTTACCACTTCCAAGATGTACAAGTCTATAAGATTCCAAACAAATACGAACTAACAGCAAATTATCATCTAACCAGCGTGGTGATTTCATGTTCAACTACCAAACCATAAATTTTTTTTACAAACTCCGATTGTCTGGACATTTCCGTGTGACTAACTCGCAGAATAATGTGTAATTGTTTCGTAATATATGATCAACCAACCCAGGGGTGGTGCATCCAAAACAAACGAAATAAAACAATAATGTGCACGTCTACGAGAGTTTGCCGTTTTTTTTCAAGGGAGACCTGCGATTTGCAATTTAAATCGCCAACGCAAGGTCAGATGAAACCTTATGCTTGTTTTCAAACCCATGATTCATAGTACATAGGGCTCTCGTCTCTCTTTTTTAACAGGACCAGATCGCATGGAGAGCCTGCTCTGAAGCTTAATATCAATTTCTTGAGAGAAGCAACCTCTTTCAGGCATTCTAAATGCATTATTTTCAAAGTATATTTGTAGTCCATCCAACACAGATCTCCAAGCGATTTCGTCAGAGATGAGAGCACTCTTTTTTTTTTTTACAAAACTTTCAAACTTGAAAATCTTTTGATGATATGTTTTTCAGAAGTCCAGTGAGAATTGAAGTCATCGAAATTCTTCCTCCCCATTCAACCAATCAGATGTTTGGCCGACACACCATCTCCAGTACGGAATAATTCTAATTTTTCTGAAAAATGTGAATCTATTATAGGCAAGGGAACCGACTAACAACCTTTGATTTCTTTCCTAAATCAAACCTAGCTTGTGAACAATACATGTCAAGCCACTGTACAATCGGTCAACAAGCTCGATTAATTCTTCTGCGAAGGTGTCAACTAGATAGGCAGATGGAAACTCCCCAAGGAGTGATTTTCACAAAACTATTTTCTACTGCTCATCTTGTGCGAATTGATAAGCTAGTGACGAGAATGGACCTGTGAATCGTATGCCTGATAGTAGTTGCTAGTCGACACTAGGTTTTCCAACAACCTCCCCATATTCATGTCATTAAAGTCGAATTAAAGCAATGCTTGCTGTGAGTGTATTCAGACACGGACCAAACTTAACGGGATACAGGAAAAGAGAGTTTTTTATCGAACGGGAGACCTTGCAACATATAAGTTATGTTTGTTTTGGTGATCCTGGATTTATGAAGCCCTATAACAATAAATTTCACTCAAGAGTCCGTTCCGCATGTAAACAGCAGCACTTGACTGACCTAGACTTGCGAAGGCGCCCCCTTTTACCTCATCCTTTCATCTAGGCAGACTGGTTTGTTCAACAGACCTAGTCACTTTAAAATGAATTCCACTAATGTCCGTTCCATGAAACATCGGTGCTGTGGAGTTTGGTCGGAAGGCTTGAGGTAAGGTAATTATTCTAACCGGTGTGCGTCACGGGGGATTTTTGTGGTTAGACTGCACTGCTATTTTTATCATTAATTTTTCTTGGAAGTTTTTAGGTCGTGAAATAAACACACGCCTTCTTAAAGATCCCAAATAGGGAGTGGTCGTAGTAAAATAACGATAGCTCGTGGGAGGGATGAAGGACTTTCTAATGTTTGTTTGTCAAAAATTGAGTAACAATGGCCAATGAATCATATTTACTATCACAAACCAAAGGAAGACTTTGAGCAATATAGGGATTTTTTTTAAAAAGATGGCATTTTTAGATAATTTCTTCTTAAAATCTTCAAAAAATTCCGCCAAAAATTTTTGCAATTCATTCGCCCAAACGCCTGGAACCATAGTATGTCGCAGAAATGATGGCTCGAATGAAGATCAAGAACATAGTCTAACCAGCCAAATGAGTTCACAAGATAGAATGAAAATCACCATTTGATAGGAACGAGTGAGTAAGCCGATGCTTTGAGTTGCCCAAAAATCTTTCCCTCTCGTGTCTATCACTGAAGGATTGTTGTATTATTCTTGACGTTTTGATGTGTGCTTCAGTTTTGACAATATCTTCACTCATTGTTGGAGAGATCCAAACATTTCAGGGTGTAGACTGACCCATTGCTCTGGGTATTCTATTCACAGCCTAGGATTCGTTTGCATCACCATCCATGATGTTACGCAAAAAATATGTGATACAAAACAGTTTCCAAATATCTTATTCGTCATTGTCAACGGTATACTGTCAGCAGCAATTTTTGCTCAGGTTTTATGCATCCTAATACGATCACTAGACAACACGTTCTAGAAAAGGCCTTCACCATAGACGAATAGGTGTGCGGTCTATTTCCTTTAGGGTCACATTTACCCACTTCTGCCAGATGTATCTTTCTTCATGGTAGTGATGGTGAAGTAGTAGTCCCAGATGCATGGTTAACGGCATTTTACCTGTGCTGCGTCTGGTGTTTATGATATTCCTGTTGTTTTGAGTGGGCTGATTTTGGTGATCGGTTTAGTGGCAACGTTCCTCGAGTTCCTGGTCTCCGCTTTAGGAAAGCCTACAGGAGTGACCATCCAGCCAGGGTTGTCCGAAACTGGCGCTTTCATTTCACCCAAAGTAACATAACAGGAAAGGAAAATTGACGCATTGTAAACCAGTCGGGTTTGCACGGCTCCTAGTCTTTGTGTCCTAGGTAGATGCAAGCGTTAATCTCTACCCTGGATGGCAAACCGAATGGCCACTCACATCCAGGATGGCTCGCTGGCTCATGTTTATTTCACAAAGCTGTGGTAGGTAGATGTGAAAAAAAACCATGACTCTGGGTTCCACTGTTTTTCAAACCGATCGATTTATCGGCTGGTTGATCTAATTGGCCGCTTGGCCGTAGATTCATTGGCCGATTCACCTCAGTTTTGCTACCAGATTTGTTAGACTACGTGATTCACTCCTAGCGAGTATGTTCACACATGCTTGTCACATAGTTTGGCGTACCGTCCGTACATTAGCTAGTGAAAGTAAATGCGTGCTTTTGCTTGTGTCGTCATCAGTGAATTTCACTTTTTGCCGACTAACCGAGTCAATCGAGCAATAACAGCTGATTAACACTTGTTCTTCTTATCTATATATGATTGGTTGCGACTGATCTGTCGTTGCCGGTTGGTAGGTGAGACAACATCATTAACATCGTTTGAATCCATTCAATTAAAACAAAAATCAGTGTTTTAACAACGAACATGTATTCGTTTACAATTAATTGCACTTAATCATAAATGTTGACCCGGCTACTGCATTGGTATCGACCGATTATTAGGACCAATGGATTGGTGATGAGCCTCGATTTCGAGCAGAATTCACAAGCAACATACCCAGGATAAGTTTGCTAGTACTACTCGCAGTTCTATACTTGGGTTGGTGGTTGAAAACGGTTCTGCTGTAATTGTTTACTGTAAATGACAGCATCAAGATGTAAAAGATTTACTGATACTCATCAAATATCTTTCTCAGAGCGCTACAAAGAGTATACATTTCTTTCACAGACAGACTCAACTGAAAACAAAGATGCAATCTGTCGTTTTCTGTGTTAGAGTATTTTGAATTTTTCGGGGCCACGTTGCTGTTTATAGTTACTGTTTTGTCATTTCCGTCTAAACCGTTCAAATGGTGTTGCTCTTGAACGGCCCTTGCAAGTGCGGTTGAGTTTAAAGGTTTGAACAGTTGATTTTTGACCAGAAACAGTTGTTCCCATGCTTATTACATTACACTCAATGTTAAATTGTCTTTACGCTGTGTGTAAGTGATCATGCCGGTAGACATTTATTAGCCCTTAGCACATACTGACTTCATTTACAGAGTGAAGCACGAGTCACAGTATCCGGGGTTTCCGTAAAGTAGAGAACGACTACCGGTGTGGCTATGCCAGACTTCTCAGGGTTTTAGTCTGATATTGAATCGTTGTTTAGTCTCTAATGAATAGTCAAACTAAACATCGTTTGCATACTGTCTGATGGGTTGATCAGATGCCAGTGCAAACAGTGGGTGTGTCGAATACCCCAGTCGGGCTCTAACGACAGTAATATGAAAGTTAATTAAATTGTGTGTTTGAAAATGAAAGCATGCATGCACAATTGAACAGAGTTTTGTTGTGAAATGTCAGAAAATTCCACTTGTTGCCTGCTGGGTCAAGGGAACCTTAATTTTGTTCAAACGAATCTGCGGTCCATTGGAACGTGAAACATTTGTACTAACTTCTGGGGATATCTTAAATGGAACCGTTTTTTCTCAGCATAAGATGTTTTTAGGTTGTTTTACGTCTCCAAAAGTTTAAACGGCCAAAGTGTTGTAGCCAAATACGAATATGGTCAGTTTTGGCTATGAAACACATCCTGTGGTAGAATATCATGTGGTGACTTATCCATACTACTGGGAGTACTTTGTTATATTGTCATTGACCGGTATGACTTAAAACCAAAACATCTGTCTTCAGCTATCTAGAGATGGTAGTAAATAAGCCGTTTCTGCGTGGAGCGGAGACATTACCTAATTTCATTTGAACAGCAGGAGAGATTGGAATAAATGAGGTGAAATAGACTGGTTGCTAGTTGAATCTTCCTTTAACAGTGGAACACATGTGCATCAATGTAACTGATGCTTGAGGTTCCCATATGGACGTTATTTGAAGTGTTGGCCCGCAAGCTGGTTTAAGGTACAAACTTAGTGGATTCCGCAGGAAGGCCCATTCCTTTAAGGTACAAACTTAGTGGATTCCGCAGAAGGTCAGCTTTGCCCATTCCGGTTAGGAAAGCTGAAGATTTGCCGAAAAATGTCCATCTTCCGCGCCTCGCTAATTTTAAGGTGATGTAAGAAACTAGATTGTTTATCAAAACAAGCTTGTTCGGCAACGTTCAAACACCGCTGCTGCCCCGAAAGACCGCGATGTGCTTTTTCCTACAAGGTCAGGTTTTTGATTAACCTTGTCTCCCTATACACTTGATGCAGATTTTTGTCTTATAAATCAAACGCCAATGAAGTACTCAGCTTCATCATCCAACCAGACTGTTTCAGGTTTTCACACGTTTAGTCGGCAGCCTACAAAATTGTTGACTCTCGGCATATGTTTGTCAATTTATGAAGTATCTGGCTAATAGTTTCTTCCGATGATCTTCCCGGTTAGATCACTAAATCTTGTGCATAGGCCTTCAGTCCCGATTTTTCATCGCTACTTCTTCACTCGGAAGAGCAGTGCACGACCTTANCTTACACCATTTCGCGCTTTATTTCTAACCCCGAACTGCTTGTTTATATCAAAACCCATTCAAATTCATGAGACCAGTCGGTTGTGCTTCGCTGAACCACAAACGAAGGCTAGCTCTAAAGTGGTTCCCATCTTTTTCAAATCATCAGGCACTTCCTGTTCTCACTACGGTCTGAGTTCTCGTGTACTTGATTAGGATCTCCAAAATGGAATGGCAGAATTTGCGGTGATGAATACTCATCAAGCAATGGGGTTTTATAAATATGGGAGCGTTGGATTTATTCTTTAAACGGAGTGATATCGGTAAGAGTGTTATAAATCTATTGCGGTGATGAATACTCATCAAGCAATGGAGTTTTATGAATATGGGAGCATTGGATTCATTCTTTAAACGAAGCGATATCGGTCAGAGTGTTATAAATCTGGGACGCATCTAGCCTTTTATCGATAAGAATTATTCTATCTGGCCAAAAAGTGTTCTTACTTTTGCGCAACGCCGTCCATTTCCATCGTCCGGTTTTGCTTAAATAGCCAAACTTACAAAGGATAGACAGTTGAATACCATACCACTACACCATATCGCATACAGCGACAAGCTTTAAGCAGCATATGAATACCAGAACGACGAAAGTTTATGGCAAAACCAATTAGGTCCTCCAACTTTGAGACTTTACCACGTGCCAGCGTGTGCATTTACACCAACTACAAACGTGTCGCAAGATAGATGGTCTTTCAGACAACTCTTGACCTTGACCAAAGCAGTCACATGAAAGTCTGTCCACATCCGCCTAATTTTCCGTTTCATTCCGGTTGTTTGTCTGGCAGAATGTGTCAGAAGCTAAGTTTTGTCTTGCTTTGTCTTGTTAATTGCGGGTCGGTGTACTGAGGATTAATTTACGGGCCCTTTGCTTGGGGAAATACTACTCAGAAGCTCGACGACCCCGGACAGGACACAATCGGTTTCACGCTCATCAGTAGATTAAGTTCTAAAATCTCCGGCTGCTGTTGAAATGCATTTAATGATGTCCTCTCGTGGATGCAGTTTTATTATAGTGATTAGTGATAAATGAAGGCAGCGGCCAGTCAACCTCATCGGAATGTTTAAACAAGTATTAAGCGCCTCCAAGCCCCTCTAGTGATTAGTGATAAATGAAGGCAGCGGCAGAGGCCAGTCAACCTGATCGGAATGTTTAAACAAGTAGTAAGCGCCTCCAAGCCCCTCGCTATTTGGAGGAGACTTTCCGACATCGATCCAGGCTGTCTAATAGACGTGAGTGAACACCCGTCAACATCGATCGTGCTTCTATGAACGTTTATCACATTTGGCCGTGCTCGTGTGGCGTGCATAAACACAATTGGGCTTTTGAAAGACAACCTCATGAAACGATTACTTCATAGAGAGTCAGGGTGCATATTCAGAAGACTAGATCGTGGCTACGGTCCGGTAGTCGAGACACGCCGTCGGGAGTAGCCAGAATGGGGTAATCTAAACGGACCAGAATACCAAAGGAATACCAAATTCAGACTAAAATAAAACCAAAAACTAATGCCAGAACAATCGTGCTGTTATCGTAATTGTACAGGACGACTTTGCGGAAGATTACATTCAGTTTTTATTCCCGTACAAACGCAATGCATCGCAGACTACGTTACCGAAAAATAGTATCTGCAAAGTGTGAAAAAATGCTTCTTTTATGCGCAGGACGTCGTACATATACACCACAAAAAACTCTGGAAGTCAAATTGGGAATCGAGTTAATGGTAGTCAGTGACATTCAGAAAAAAATAGGTTTGACGATGCCTTCCACAATATTCAACGGGTGCCTCCAGGCTTGCTTGCCTAACGAAAGCGAATATCTGAAAACACTTTGCTTAGTGTGATTAAAAAATTCACGCAACTTCATAAATAACGCCAAAAAAGATGTACTCAAAATCTATCTATCCATGAGAATTTGCGAAAGGGTGAAAAAACATGGACGGGCTTTAAATGAAATCTGCAGTTTCAGTAGTAGGCAGAAGTAGTATACCCTAATGTAAAACTGTGAAACTGGTGTGCCAGTGGTGTAACGGTTATACTACTGGTGGAGGTCATGTGAGTAGTATGTTTTCTCGTATATCCACTTTGTCTCTTGAAAAGTGAGAGCTATTACGGAATTGGCAGAGTCGCTCTGTAACATTTGCTTGCAATCAAGTAACATTCAATAAATATCCAGGAAAGTTCAGGAAGACGTGGCTATTAGAAGATGGGTATTCAGTTTTTGTAAACAAGATGCATATGAGAGTGTTGCTTCCCTGTCCAATAGTCTGAAACTGTTCAGTTGGCATTTTCTAATAAATAACTCCGCAGCGAAGGCCGTCTTTTTTCAGTGTTGTTAATTTGAGAAGCACCAATTTTCCGAACTCAAGTATAGTCTCTTGAGCGGTTGTATGATGATAACCTCCCCAAGATATAAATTGCTGCTTAATAAAAGATTTATNCCAAGACTTGCTCCTTAATAAAATATTTATCCTGTTGACGGAAGCGACAAATAAAAAACATTGTCTGGATTTGCAAACCTGTTTACCGCAAGTCTTGGTACCCTGGATATCTCTGAAGCCGTTGAACAAGGCATGAAAAAATCATAACTTGCTCCCTAAAGCTCATTAAGTCATCATTAGCCCGTCATAGGCATCATCAGGCTTTGTTGTCACGCTGATCGTCGAAGTCGCGAGATGAATCTATAATATATATATATATATATGTATATATATATATACATACATTAAACCACTGATGAATCTCTGTTAATTGGGAAAAATCAATAATAGGCGGGAGCTCCCCGAATTCCGGAGAAATGGTCGCAAAATGGGTTATTGTTTAAACAGCCAATTTTGAGTATGTGCTTACCGCCAAGGTGGAAGCAATCCAAGTTCTTTCATCATCAAAAATTGCCATCTTCAGAGCAAAATTATATCGTTAGTAAATCCATTGGGAGTGTGTTTGTTTATGTGAAAGACTTTCGTTGATTTATTGAGAGTAGCAGGTTTATACACACTATGAAACATTTAGATTTGCTGCTAATTGCCAGATAGATGCCTATATATGTTGTTTGTTTACTTCCAACAACCGGGTAGTTTATAACTGAGGAGACCGGGTTGGAACCCAACCCCGGTATCTCGACCGCCTCCAACAAACTTGAAAAATCTGGAAGTATCCTAGCCCTTGTGTTTCTTTAGGTGGGCTAGCCATCAGCCATAAAAGAGTTGTTCAGGTCAAAGTATTTATTTTATTTGTTAATTTGTTACCCTCCACGAGCTCTTCGCGCTTTTTAAAAAAGAACACTCTTGAGTATCGAAGGCTTGAACACGATTGAGTTTACAAGCCGGCTACCGAGTAATCTCGGCTGGTAAAGCAGCACTCAAAACCTTGCAAGGACACAGCAATGCGGAAATTAATCTGCTATCAACATGCGGTATTTCTCTGTTGTATAATTCACATTTTCTGACCAAGGGAAATCTTGAATGACTGTTGTTTCCAAAGAATGAACAAACAATGAATGCGTGATGTACATTTAGAGGAAAAATCTTGAGCGACGAAAGTTCTTAGCGGGAATAAATGATATTTGCCGGCAAGCTTCTGTCTAAATCCTGATCGTAGTGATTCAAATCAAGATCAACACAGCCAACTTGCACATTGACAAAGCCCGGTACTCAGTGGAAATCTTCAGTTCTCCTCACATCACCATCAGCCAATAAGTAGCTCAGAGGAAGAATGCTTTCACAAGATGAGTGAAAATTACTTCTGAGAAGTTGTCACTCAAGGAGCTGGTCAGCACGTGACCACGCGATGTGGTTCGCATAGGTGACGCCATATTTATCTCGGTGCGGTTTGCTAATAGTGCTGATCAGCTTTTCGTGGCCGAAATGTTCAGTTCTCAAATGCCTCTCTGGGAGTTCACCTATTGGCTTGGAGTTTAGTTTTGTGGATCTTTTGATCTCAAGTAACGTTAATTTTGGTTACGAAGGATTGGACAAGGAGGAAGAGAAATAAAGAGGTTCTAACTAACCCGCGATTTATGAAATAAGATCGCGGGACAGGTGGATAAAAGGTTTATTTGTGACATTTCACATTTTACTTGACAAGATCTAGTGTACCCAACCGAATTCAACGCGCAAAATGAGGCCTAAAAAGTCTGGATCGGTACTGTTCGCCAAAGCGTTTGCAGAGTTGTCATTTTTTAGTACCCAGTCGAGTTTGTAGTGCACGAATAACCAAACCTGTTTCTACGTGACTTCCAGTTGGTCGAAATTGTAACTCGTTTCAAGAGGTTTGTAGAAAAACGAGATTAAATCAAGGCTTATTAAGAAAGACCCAAATGATCACCGATTTTGTAGTGAAGTGCATTCAAATTTTGAAGCAAAATTTGTGAACTGAGGTGGTTACCGATCGGTAAAGAGGGTGTATATTTCCTAAGAATGTTGAAAATTTGGGCATTTTTAAACCCTTACCACTGTACGCACAAATCAGTAAACTTCAATAAAGTTATGTGTACACAACTGTACAAGTTTTCAATTTCTAGAGCTCTTATATCGAACCTTTTTTCTTTTGAGGCAAGTAATTGTATAAAGTGACTAGTGAGTTTAAAATCAGACCTTTTAGTTTGGAAGGAAAGCGAATACTGCTTTTGTTTGTCATTAAAAATTGATAAGAATCATTTTCATATCCCGAGGCGTTTCAAAGGCTGTGGGAGGTTTTAAACTGAGGGATTGAAACGAAATAGCTAAACAATATAAAACGTTTTTTTCAATACTTTGCTCAAGTGATCGCTTTTTCCGTTGGATTTATTGTGTCAGTGAATGAACTAGGTACGATGCTTGGACGGGCCAGACAAATGAATTGTTATACAGCTAGATAGATAGATAGATAGATAGATAGAGAGATAGATAGATAGATAGATAGATAAACA
>NW_008751724.1:835352-860563 GCF_000715545.1 Opisthorchis viverrini
TAGATAGATAGATAGATAGATTGATAGATAGATAGATAGATAGATAGATTTTTAGGCGCTGAACTCAGCCAAGCGGTTGCAAGCAGGTCATTCCCTATATAGAGTATCAACAGAGTGGTATGCAACACGTCACCTTGAAGCCTGTAGATGGGTAAACTTTGTATATTTTTTGGAATTAGAAGACTTTTGCGATGCAAATGTGTCAGAACGTTGGTTGTTGGATACGGATAAAACGTCAGAACAAAAGAAACATTCCTTTACAAAATTGAGAACTTCGAAGCACATCTGCACAACGCCTAAAAAAATGGGATCGAAATCTATTTAGCGGAATACCGGTGTTATTAGATAGAAGTGTTGAGAGGACACTACCATCGAATCCCCAAGACAAAATGTTCATCGAGCCTAGCGACCTTAGGAAGGGATCGTCCGTCAAAGGTTAGAAGCGCCGAATAAGAATAAAGCATACTTAGATTGTATGAGGTCGAAGTGGTATAGTGGATGAGAGAGGTGACCACACCACGCGATGAAGAAAACACAAATCAGGGGAGCATAGTATTATCATGTTTTCCTTGAGTTTCACTAGGATGAGAGAGAAAGCAATGAGGAAATACTTATACTCCGTTAAGGAAACGAATCTGATTCAATTGATCCGCCAACGTCCCCGTTTGGAAAAGTGGGAAGCGTGGCGTCACTGGCGTTCGCTACGGCTTCACTGTCAGCAAATTACTTGATCAACTGAGAAAACGTCGTCAGCATCATGAGCACTTGTGGTGATTTCGTCCTGTAAGTGAAGCCAATCTATGCTGAAAAGCCGAGAGGCACTGTACAGCTGTTTCATCCTTATTGAGAATCATCAGCAGTGCGCATCTCACGAAACTCCGAAGAGTCTCGAACCCACGACCTCCCAGCTAGTAGTTTGAAAACTTCCCGTTCGGCCACGAGTGGCTGATCAGCAGTGTGGTTAACTCGTACTTAGACAGGATATAGCACCGCCCATCCTTCAACTACGGGATCCACATCACGCGGTCACACGTGTTGACTGGCTCCTAGAGCAACGACTTCTCAGAAAGACACTGCTGACCAGCTATTTGTGGCCGAACGGTTAAGTATTCAAACTACTGGCTGGGAGGTCGAGGTTAGAGACGCTTCGGAGTTTCGTGAGATGCGCACTGCTGATGATTCCCAATAAGGATGAAACAGCTGTACAGTGCTTCTCGGCCTTTCAGCATACAATGGCTTCACTTCCAGGATGAAATCACCACAAAATCCCAAATCTCCTCACACTACCAACAATCATGAGCACTTGTTATTCCCCAAGGTTTGAGCAAGCCTATCACGATTTCAAGAAATAGTGTGTCATAATTGGTTCGCGAAGAAATTTGAGACTCCAGGAGAATTGGAAAAATATCATGCTTTTTAGACTTGGATTAGGACAGTTGGCATTCCTCGCAGGGTTAATGTTGCGAACAAATTTATTTCAGATCCATAAATTACTTGATTAATCCAGAATCATCAGGTTTAATCAAAGAATCCGACCTGAATTTTTTTAATTTTTCGTCGTGTTCTTGCGGAGAATTCATTCCTGGTAGCCTGTCTATCACGCGTTTTATCATGTTTCTTTCGCATTTGAAACGCTTAAGGTGGATAAACCAATTTATCGGTCGTGAAAAATAATTTTAGGGGTAGAAATCAGTTGTCAGATGTCAAGACCAGAGTTTACAGTACAACATTAATTGGAGAATGCCCCGTCTAAAAATGTTACGAGAAGACTGTTACAATCCAGGATTTCAACAGCACAAACACATCTGAAGTTATTTGGCAAAGTACCATACGTGGAGTCTATGGGGCAGTGACACGGAAACGAGGAATACAAACAGTGGAAATACCAGAGTTTTTGTATGGCCATCATCTATTGCATCAATATCTGAAAGCGCAAACACAATGAATGCAGGTCCATCTTTTATTGAAATCGAAGTTAATAAAAAAAATACGCTTCTCAAACCCTAATCAAATCATCCAAGTGCTCTTTGTAACGTGGTTCTGGTTAGCATTGTTACGGTGAGTTAGGTGCGTCCTCTGTCTTGCCACTCTTAAAACAGTCATACCAACTGTGGTACCCATAATGAAGCAGGAGTATAACCACATCAGCTTGACAAATAGAGAGCGGGACAAAATGTCCAATCATTTCGCTCCACCCGGCACTGAGACCCAGATGTACAGATGTACAGTCAAAGGTAAATGTGAGACGACTGATGTTCGTAAGCGAGATGGTCACTTGTGAGTGCACACTGGAATCGATGTGATTATGAAACTTCATAGAGTCAGCCTAAACTAAGTCCGGTGCGAGTGTACTATTTGTTGTATCGCAAACGAACTTTAATTTTGATGCTTTTAGTTGGGTATAGATAGGGTGGAAGTATCGTTTTGAGTATCCGTCAGAAGGTTTAAACTGGACACCAACACTGAAAAGATCTGTGGTACCACGTTATCATCTTTATTGACATGCTGACCTACGACATTGTATTCAGGCTAGGTACCGTTGCACTCGGCACTCACAGGTTTGACTTCGATCATCGTTTCGTCGCGGCTTCAGTCAAGCGAAAGAGTGCCTATGGGTTGACGACAGACAATTTGGAATTGGCTTTCTGCTGAAGTGCACTTTTGTTCACAATTCATTTAAAAGAACTATCTAGAAAATGTGTTGTACTGGTGCCGTGCCCCTCCGCTTCATCCAGATGTTCATATTTGTACAAGGTGTTTGAGATGAACGGAAAATCAGTGCAAGTATGACAGGTGGGAATGTTATTCTTACACTTTGACCAAACTATTCAGGACAGTCGCAGGAACATTGCTCCGTAGTGTACCTTCTCGTTGAAGCTGCATGTGGCTGATTAAATTGTCCCCTCTGATGGTTTGACATTGAAACTGTTTCCGCTCTCCGTAGGGTCACAGTAGATTATGTTCTGACGAGACAATCAAGTTGCAGTCTCCGTAGCTTTCGAGCTCTGTCTTCAAATATATTCAGGTATACACCTCCTCTAACGAGGTGGTTATACGCCAGGATCTTCTTGCAGAGGAGTGGACAAAAACTCCAGATATGCATGCCAGATGACTTTTCATTCACAAGTCTCGATATGTAACCGTCTGCATATGTGTTATTGAGGGGTTTTTTGTTCCGCTCATGTGTTCGTTCCCAAATTTGATGCTAAAATGCGCTGTATTTAGATGACGGGGTATATGTTTTGCATGTACGGGACCCTTGCTTTTGATGACTGTTCCTCTGAACATAGCGCGGCATGCGCCGTCAGTCTGCTGAGCTGACTTGGTCTTTTGTTACGTTTGGCCGTGTCATTCCATGGTCTGGGGCAAAGATTGAGTACTCTTTTGCGCCACAGTATGCCAACTGAAGTTCGCACATTCAGAAAACAAAACAACAGGGATATTTTCCAACACAAAAGTGCAAATGATCATGCGCTTCTGCTCAATCCTCCATTTTGAAGCATTATATAAGTATTACGAGCTCACGATTAATTACGCAGATGTTAGAATGTTACTTGGGGCTGTTAGATAGCCAGCATTTCATGACATTTCGACAAAATTCAATTGCTGCTGGCGTCAATGGCACCCAGAGTTTTAAAATGTCACAGGTGATATAATGCACACTGTCTAACTCTGAGGTTTCCTTCAGTTGACACACAGACCATGTTATTGTTCGAACCGTTTTTTTATGTGAACTATCTCTCGCAATCTGGGTAGATCTGAGTCACGGTTCTTTTTTCCTCTTTTCTATGAAGAACAGTTGTTTTCAAAAACCAACCTTTTGGGGGTTGCCCTGTGCATCTGAATGAATGTTCCAATAACAATGAATAATAAAATGAATTACTTATGCAAGAGGTTACTCTACACCTTTGAAGAAAACATAGTTATGCAACAGGTAGTCATGGTCGGAATGAGGCATGTTCATTTGGGCAGGGCTTGTTCCACTAACAGTACAACATGGCAGCGCCTCTGTAACGGCAACCCAGAATTAGTTCAAATATGACAAAACAACCTTATACCAGCTTCCGAATCAAGATGGTTCCAACGGTGCCATTGGTGTGGTGGGAAGTTCAAAAGTTCCAGAACCAGGTGCACTATTCCACGTAGATGATGAAAACTCACTGAAATTTCATGGGCTGTAGTACGTAGAACTAAGTGACGCACCATCAACTGAATCGCCGGAGTGCTTGCTCTCGTACATTCCATTCCAATGGTATGAAAGCTGAAATCTGCTAGTGAATCTCCGATGTGGCTGCTACATTGGACGAGACCAAAACAGCACCCATCCATACAAAACGATTTGGTGTAAGTCTCTATAAAGTGTCAGAATGGACAGCTTCTTGAAGATCAGAATGCCGTGCCGGAAACCTATTAAACATTCAGACCTTACCAGAATCACAGTAGCAAAGCTAATAAGCATTCAGACCCGAAAACCCAGTTTCCTATTGAACACTGAAGTTGATTCAGAAACGGTCGACACGCGTCCAGGCATGCCACAGAAACACAGCCGATGATGCTGAATGTTTAGGCATCTCACAGCAACCCGATCGGGGATGAATGGATGTTTACAAAACGCCAGTCGCAAAGCCTGACTCAATGTCAAAACTGCCGTTTCATTACCCCCAGGCCCATGCAAATTTGTTAATCGCTTGCTAGCAACAAGACAGAGTTATATCTGGTGATTCGCAATCTGTGGTATCTGCTGCTGACCTGCTCCGGTGCCTGGTGCCGGGAACACAACAGCTATATTCTAAACAAGCGATTGAGTGCGTGCGAAAGCGAGAGCAGAAGTTACAACGGCCGCGCGCTTGAAAGCTGAAATCTGCTAGTGAATCTCCGATGTGGCTGCTACATTGGACGAGACCAAAACAGCACCCATCCATACAAAACGATTTGGTGTAAGTCTCTATAAAGTGTCAGAATGGACAGCTTCTTGAAGATTGTCCCAGAATGCCGGAAACCTATTAAACATTCAGACCTTACCAGAATCACAGTAGCAAAGCTAATAAGCATTCAGACCCGAAAACCCAGTTTCCTATTGAACACTGAAGTTGATTCAGAAACGGTCGACACGCGTCCAGGCATGCCACAGAAACAAGCCGAAGATGCTGAATGTTTAGGCATCTCACAGCAACCCGGTCGGTGATGAATGGATGTTTACCAAACGCCAATCGCACAGCCTGGCTCAATGTCAAAACTGCCGTTTCATTAACCCCAGGCCCATGTAAATTTGATAATCGCTTGCTAGCAACAAGACAGTGTTATATCTGGTGATTCGCAATTTGTGGTATCTGCTGTTGGCCTGCTCCGGTGCCTGGTGCCGGGAACACAACAGCTATATTCTAAACAAGCGATTGAGTGCGTGCGAAAGCGAGAGCAGAAGTTACAACGGCCGCGCGCTATTTAAGGGGTACTTTCCGGCATTGATCCAGACTGTCTGATAGGCGTTAGTGGACACCCATCAACATCCATCGTGCCTCTATGAAATGCCTGAACGCTTATCACATTTGGCCGTGGTCGTGTGGCGCGCATGAACACTCATTGGCTATTTCTGAATCGATTGAATGATTGACTGGCCTGGATGCTTGTCGGCTTTCCTATTGAGATTTTGGTAGAGTTTTAGGGTCTCAGTAGGTTCTGGGCGTTCTGAGGTTACTTTCAGGAATCTTACCTTGCATTTGTTTCCCTTGATGGTGAATCTTTTTCCTACATAAGGTACTGGAGCCGGGACAGCAGTTAGTTACAACAGAAAGTGGAAAGGAATTCGTTGGAGTTTAGGGTGAAAAGCGGATGTCCGTGCAACATGAATGTAACGTCACGCACGATGCTGATCCTTTGTGCTGTGCTTATTTCAGTCTATATTCAGCCGCAAACTCTCCACTAAGATGAACTGCTCTAAATGGAGGGCCCATTAGCCGCACAATGCCATTAGCTGCGAGTGTAATAAACCGTTTCACCCCAAAATATCGCATTTCGTTTGCATTTTGCTTTAATCAAAAACCATCCTAATATACGACCATATATTTACAGCTCACCGAATTTCATTGTTCACTGAAGCAATCATGTCTCTGGCGGAAAAGTCTGGTGGAATACTTCCCTAGCATCGCTAGTATCACGGGATACCTAGATAGGGCTCAAAAGTTTGGACCCGTACTTCGAACTCAATTACCTGTCTCCTTTAGTCCAAACGGGACACTACGTACCTTTCGAAAATTTGATTCCATTGTGCGAATACTGAGAGCCCTAAATAGGTGGTGTTCTGCAGGATTTGAAAAAGACGCACTCCAGGCCAACCACTATTCATCTGGTGCGCTCTCTGGGACAAACAACTGTACATAGAATGTACCAGCGTGAAAGACTGTTTCTGTCTAGAAGCTGGCCGACGGGTGTCTAGACGAAGCATGCAATTAGCTGCTTTTCAACCGCACTCTGTTTTTGTCCTCTGTTCACACATAATTCTCTTCTACCTGCAACTTCATTTACATCGAAGTCATTATGCACAACTTGCATTTTTTGTTTAATGTTTACTCGAGTGGTTGATTTAAAGGAGCAAAGTGAACGACATCCAAAAGTGCTCGACATTAGACACGGGAAGTTATTTTCTGTAGAATTCAGTGGAAGATCGTTTAATAGGCGTAAAAGAACACCGAGATAAAGATTGAAGAACGTATACTGCAAATTTCATTGACGTTGCGTTTCGAATTTTCGGAGGAGCACTGGTGGCGACCATTTCTTGACCCGATAACAGAATACTTCTCCACGGCAATCTTCCAGTGTCGCTCCTCGTGGGGCTCATCAGTTAAGCCCTATCCTCTAGTCACCGTCAACCCCCTTTCCCATTTGAATACTAAGTTGCGCGTAAATTAAGCAAAACACATTGATCCAAACAACCTGACCCTAACGACAGACTAACCTCAGCTAAATCAGTTCACGATAGTTTTTTTCAAACAACCATACATCACAAAGTTTACTTCATTTGAAACACAAATTACACTGCGAAAAACGATATTGATCAACGAACACTCAAGCATACGACTGAAGCTGAATGTGAGTGTGAGCGAAGCTAAACATTATAAGTTAGTATTCAGGAGTACCAATTTGTGATTCGGTCCTCGAAATCCAACAGCTATCTATTGTCAAACACATCATCAGTTACGGTTCGCATCGCTGATTTGATATTTTGACGTAGCGTACTAAATGCATTGAGCTTCTTCTCCGTATTTTTAGAGTATTTAGTGACAGCCCAAGTGAATATAGTCCTTAAAACAACATATTTTTGCAATCCATTTTCGATGCTTGAGGCATAATACGTATATTATTTATCATAGTTTCATTTTTAGTCCCATAAGAACATGCTATGTCCTTGTTGTATAAGTTAAACATATTGCGTAAAATCCTGCTTGAATGTAAAGTCAGGTTGTAGTCACTACATATCACTTCAACGTCCTCTTTGAACGAACGGATTAATAAGCTAATGGAGGAGACCAAATATTTTCCTTCGTATTCACGCTTCGCACTTGTTTCACAGTTCGGAATTCGTTTTATATTTCAAGTCGGTTGGACTGTCGTTGAATGGGCTCGTGTTTACCCATAAACCATTTAGTCGAATTATTCTCGTGTGCAAACTAATAAACACTACATAGACACTGTCTCAGTGTGATTTATCTAATCTGATTTCCTCAGCCTGTGCATAAAAACAGCTATGCGCCTCGGGAAGCTGGCTGTTAGGTGAAACTTACGGGCTGTTGTCAGCATGCGTATCCCGAGGGATAGCCGGAACGTCTTTTGAGGGCTGCTAACAACGTAAGTAACAACTCAGTCAGACCGCACGCAAACGCTCAATACATCTTAGCTTTTTGAGAGCTCAAGAATACCTAATGGATTTTGCAAAGTTGGTGTGTTAGCCGTGAGAACCAAAAGATTTTATTATTACCGTGCCCTATTCCTCCCAGATGTTTTATGCAAACAACGTTTCTCTCTAACAGCTTACTCTGACGTTCCTTACCGTTTTCACCGTGGGTGCCCTTATTCGGTGAAAAATATTAGCGTCTAGTTGACGAAGCTGAACCACTTGTAATACCAACCAGCGATTTCATCTCAGCAATATCATACTGCGAAGATTTTGCTGAGACTCAGCTGAGACATTAACATCAAATTAAACTGCTAGCGTGCACACAGGATCGAAATGATCAATTGTCTAGGGAACGAGGTTTACTTCACACAGTTTGCATAGAATACCCCAAAAAAATGTTCAGTCAACAATGAAACTCACATATCGATCAAAAAGACACAAATTACACTGCGAAAAACAATATTGATCAACGAACACTCAAGCATAAGACTGAAGCTGAATGTGAGTGTGAGCGAAGCTAAACATTATTTAAACCCCTGTAAATAAAAAATTATTTACTACACAACGTTATGTTTTCTTTAGGAATTTACCATCAACTGCAGGTACTTTTACCTCTTAGAGCCAATTTCTACAGGCTCGTTTTAGAAAAACATTTCCACCAAGGATATAATCAACTATGAATGGACTGAGTTCTAAAGTCACTTGTGTGGGGTCATGGATCATCATATGGAAGTAGGCTGGGGACATTTGGTGCTCGGTTTTGAATGTACAAACGCTTCCATTCAAATATGCTACCGCTGTTGCTTAGGGCGTCCAGAATTACTACCAGTGTTACATAGTGTTAGATAACCCCCATTTCAGCCCAAGTCCGAATGCCATAGGTTCAGTGGTTGGCATTTGCTATTCACCGTCACGAAGAGACTGTACCTTATCTTGATGTGACAGTTTGCGCACCTCAGCGATCCATTGAGCTATACTGGGGAATGTCCCGGTGACACTCGCAGAGTCTCTCCTGCCAGGTTGGTCAAGGGTTAGAGGTCTGACGAACACAGTATCCTGGCCCCCCAGGTTGGTGGTTGGAACAAATGGTGACTTGTTCCGTAGAAACGGTAATGCATTTGTACTTCCCGCCAAACACCGCTGCCTTGCGGTTGGGCTTCTGAGCCAAAGGCTTTGGCTGAGGACTCTAATCTTCTTCCTGTCTAGGTGCGGGCGCCCAGGAAATATCCCAGCCCTCGTACATCGGTGCTGAACACTGATGTCATGCTGTCGATGATGATGATGATTTGCTATTCATACTTGGAGCGTCTGCATTCGAGGCCGCGTTTCTCTTCTGAGAAGATTCTTCTGACAGACCTAAGAACTACCTTATTTTTATCATTTCCTTTCGTCAGGTCATTGATTCTCTGCGTTGCCTTGCAACTCTGGCGCCATCGGAAACTAACTGCAACAAAGTATATAGTACTGTTGTCTTGGAGCTCCGCCCTAATAAATCCATTGCAAATTACTGACTTGGGTGGATATGTCTTTTAGCGAGTGAAACAGAGCTTCTACCAAGATAACTTGACATGGACAAGAGGCCACTGAACAGCAAATGTGATCCTCTGCGTGACTTTACAGCTATTTGTCGGAGGCTCCCATTTGATACTGTTGACAAAGGGAAATCTAGGAATCATAGGGTTCGGTTTGAACTAAGCAAACGAAGGGCTTACAAGTTCGATCGAGTCAGATGCCCCAGATACCCGAAAACCAAGTTATAATCAATCTCAACACTAAAACCGTCAGTGATGAAATTCCATAGCAAAGCTGTCCCAGGAGTTTCTCTTGATGAATGCAAATGATCGCTTCACTTAACGGACTTCACCCAGCAAACCCACAAACTTGAGCATAGCCGTTCAAATCAAATCAAAACAAAAGTCTTGTGTAACTAATCAGCATTCATTCAGTTTGGTCAACTGTGAGAACACTGTATCAGTGGTGTGGTGTACTTCTGTGCTGTGGCAGAATGTAAGTAAACAGTGGGTCATTCGTTTTCGCAGAACACATTTTTGAAGTATACTGATAACCTGGCAGCTGTGTGACAAAGTTCGAAAGAGTTTTCCGAAACATTTCGGACTGAAACAAGAATGTCCACTGGACAGCGAGCAGGTTATTCCGTATTCCAAATTTTGCCTATTTATAATAGGTCGAAGTGGCATAAATTACCCGTGAGGTTTGTCCAATAATTCATCCTTGGTGTGTGGATTTATTTGGTTCAAGTATGACCACCATGGGACCTGATCACCTGACATGTTCCGGTCAAAGTCTACTCAACCAAAAGTTTTTTTCAATTTCCAACATTCACGGAGTTGCGTACGTCCAAACTACTTTTGTTATAGTGGTACCGGAGGACCCCGATCCCCGCTCTGTGTGCAACAACATTAGGCTATTGAAAAAGGAATCAGTAAATGGGTGTAACGACAATACTACTGATGAAGTAGTATGTTTTCCCGTAAATCCGCTTTGTTTCTCTTGAAAAGTGAGAGCTCGTACGGAATTTGTGAAGTCGGTCTATAGCATTTGCTTGCAATTGAGTAACACTCAATGAGTATCCTGAAGAGTTTGGGAAGGCGCGGCCAAGGAGAAGATGGATAATCAGTTTTATGAACAAGATGCATATGAGAGATTTGCTCCCCTGTCCAATAGTCTGTAACCTTTCAGTTAACATTTTCTAACAAACAACTCCGCTGCAAATGCCTTCTTTTTTCATGAATGGCTCGTATGAATTTACTAGTGGTTGATCAAGTGGCAGTTGATCTGTTTACTGTGCGTGACATTCGGCTTGCAGAAGTTTGGTCAGCATTTGAGGGGCCAGCATAACTGCGCGCAATGATGATGTCTCCACGTTTCCGAGATAATTGGGTAGCCAAACAAACTGCAACAAATTCCGTTTGTGGTTTCTCTAATGACACAGAGGAGAGGTTGGGAATATATCCTGTTTTCTATAGGGAAAAATGTTGGTAGCTCAGGTATCGTAGATGGTGGTAGTTGGCTTGTTCGCTGAGCTGGGAAATTTGATTGCAAACGTTTCATCACCAATCGAGGTGACGTCATCAGTGTGTTATCGTGGAGCGTAGTAGTGCGTAACGCACAACCACCAACCCATCGCTACCCACTACTACGCTCCACGATAATGCACTGATGATGTCACCTCGATTGGTGATGAAACGTTTGCAATCAAATTGCCGGGCTCAGCGAACAAGCCAACGACCACCAATATATCCTGTTGAGGTCATTGGATTTTAACCTGGTTGACCAGTCAAGGAACGGTATTTTCTAGTTTTATGAGTGTCAATTGTGTGACACATATGTGGATTTCTTCACGGACAAACTTGAAGGCTACGCGGACGTTATACTTGTGAGGTTTAAAGTAAATGAAGTAAACCTAGAGAAGGATAGTTGATTGGTTGATGCATCTCATCAGAAAGCATATTCTGAGGCATTCTAATGCACAAGTTCTTCCAAAAAACGAAGACCTGTTTTCTTACTTGTTGTTTGGACCGAGAGCACAAAGTTCATATTGTCGGTTAAGACAGGTAGTCCTCCAGAGCGTAAACACTTAGATATCTTGGGGAGCAATTGGGACCAATCATATGCCTGGAAGATTCAGTTTACATGAAGATATGATAAACAATGATCGAATGCGAAACAGGTAGCTGGAGTAAGCCTCTTTGCCAATGTCAGATTTGCAACCTAAACGTAAAACGGATGGCTTTTTGTAACTTGGTCGTAAACTAACTAAACACTTGAAATGACCCATCATATAACTTGTCCTCCACCCATATTTACTATCTGTGCCTTAATAAGAATTTGGTGTTATCACAACGCTGAAGTAACGTAGGATCTGCGTTCGTATACCCGCACACGGTAGACTAAGGAAAGTGAATTAAGCTTGTCAATTAAGTAAAATTGTAACTTTTGGAATGAAAGATGTTGACTGAGCGTCTGTCTTAGATGATCTGCAACAGGCGTGTTACCTAATTAATGCATAAATTTGTTCGACCGAGTTGCCATTTTCGGAAACTAAACCACGAGAGCCTTACCGCTTTCCGTTTGAATGGTCCATATCTCGTACTGATTTAATTAGATGTAATTAGGTACGACACATTCGATCGTGAGTGCATGATGGGTGGTAAAATTGTCCTGTTTGCTTCTTGTTATAAACAAGACAACAGTGGCAAATCGATTATTCAAATGTACTCAGTCCGAGGCCTTGAGCAGTTAACCCGCCTTTCTTATCAAACAAGTGCAACCCCATTCTGTATGCACATGGTATCTGGGTCATTGTCACTGACAACCATGCATCCCAACTATCAACTGACTTGTAAGTCATTTCCTATTCAAAGTTCGTTTCGCAATCTATACGAATGATGATTTCATTAAAAAAATGGATAAATGGATTTACAAGGAGCAATTCTTTACTGAAATATTGTTTTTTGAGCAACATATGCGCTACATATAGCCAAAATCCGCGCGCTTATCAACATCGGAAACAATACTGTCGACCCAGTTATAAATGGTCTGTTCACTGAATGTGAAAATCAACAGACAATAAACGCCACCCGAAATACCAATAATTATATGTACGCCGAATGCGAAAACCCGTGGAAATAGTTTTTTCTCTGTGCTGCAATTTCACGCGCGTCCCTCAAGTATATCATCCTTTCTGGGTAAACCATACTCGGACTACGAAAAACAGAGCGAACGCTGGTTCACCGGACCATATAGACTGCGTGGAAATTCCCAAAGTTCTAGCGACTCAACCGAAGCTTTGGGGATTCAGTGAAAGGCAACTTTTAATACCCTGAAGGATATGCTTTGTGACGAAGCCATTTGTTCATTTAGAAAGTAATGTGAACTTAGATGCGATAATAAGTTGTGTTCCATTCGAAAATGTCATCGTGATAAGTATACAGCTCCCTCTCATACGGCATGAACATAAAATTTCCCAACCCCAGATGTGTCCTTGGAATTTACAGGAAACTGAAGACGTTCTTCAGCTCAGGTGTACCAAATGTACCAAAGACATGCTAGTTACAGCTGCTGCAGTTTCGGTCCCAGACAACTCGAAAAGCCTGGCACTGGCATAACGCTTTAGTCGGTAATTCGATAGCGTTATCGACAGCGATAAAACTGATTCAGAAACGCTACCTATTCTAACTGCCTATTCTAACAGCTGGCACTGGCATAACGCTTTAGTCGGTAATTTGAATCGATCCTGGCTGGCTGTTGATAGCGTTATCGAAAGCAATAAAACTGATTCAGAAACGCTACCGATTGACCAACTGGGCCTATTCTAACAGCGTCATTACCCGTTGACTGAGCAAGTCTCAGGCTCCCATCCTGGAAGCTGGCAGCCGTCAATCGACTAACTTTACTAATTTCCACCATGTCAAAGTCCGTCCGTTTTTGTTGGTCGTTTCCACACATCAAAGGCTCTACGAGCTATTTGATTGGCGAACTATGTATCCTTACCTTTGGAACCTGTGCAGCCTTGTTCAGGCTCCCGCTGGATATGAGTTTTTTCTTTCTGTCCCCACTCCCTCGGTTCTAATGATCCAACGTAACCACTGGACCAGACCAGAGCTTCGGGGACTTAGATCGTCAAATATCAAACCATATTTCAATCTCATGGGCTAGGAACTCCCGTTTTTGATCAACGGAACACTATGGATGGCATTGCCTTCGTGTTTGAGCCTCCCTTGTCATAGAAGCGTCATGCAAGCACTGCTTTTCTCGGAAGTTCAACAGGGGCGAAATGGCTTGCTTCCTTGAAGAAAAGATCTTGACTCCAGGCAGTTCGCGGGTACTTACGGGAGTACCTAATCGAATAAACTTGTCTTTCAAATCGCGCGGGATAGCAGCAGGCATGAGGTTAGTGTTTGATCCTGACTAGTCTTGTAAATAGATTTAAAACTACGCTCGTCTGATGTACATACCAACTATTTGTGGCTGAATTATCCAAAACCAAACTATCTGCGTCGTCATTTTTCGGGGCTAAAGAGATAGGTGGGAAAGATCTAAGACGGTGATTATCGGAGCTGAATAAGAATAGTGAGAGAGAGAGCAGTCATGCCTTCAACCAATGGGCGTGGTGAACTGAGGCAAGGCCTGGTGCAGTATATGCACTCGGCCAGGTGAATTGATATACGTTGAAATACCCTAAGGGATAAACCATTAGAAACGAAACTTTGGCAGCTTGAATCTGCCATAGTTGTTGACGGAACGCAAAGCCGCAAGCGGCCTTTAAGTATTGGAAGACGATCCTGTTTGGAATTTTTGTAGACCATTTCTTTCAGGGACCTTGAACGAAGGGTGCCAATTTTGAATCCCCGATTGGCAGAACACAAAGTTGATTTTTAGTGACTCCTCTCGTGATCAGTCAATGTGTACATGTTAACGTCACAACGGTTTTCACAATATTTTTGCGCATTCTTAGAGAAGCGAAACCTTAATTGAAACAGTAAATTCCACTTGCACTTTATTTTTTTCAACGTATCCTGTAGTAGTCTGTTCAGGCCAGTCACCAAGGTATCACCCTCTTTCTTCGAGCATTCAGAGTGCAGGCAGTCCAGGCTGGTTGGATTGATATTTTGCGGTCGAATTTTGTCGCTGATAGCGGCTAGTAACGATTTTTCATTCAGCTTAACTGCATTCGCCTTTATAGTGCCCAGTTCATCGCTCCGAAAAAATTGCGTTCACCGACGCTCAACAACTACAGGTCGGTTACCATAGTCTTTTAAGAGAGCTCGAAACAGTTTTCTCAGTTTTTTTTTAGGCCAAAATCAAGGAATCTACTTGAGCCACTGTAGTGACCAGTTCCTCCCGTGGTTTTGGTGGGGTCAATAGGTCGAAACCTGGTTTGGTTTGGCAACACCGGATTGCCCGAGTGGGAATTCCCAAGAGCTGAAATCATTAGTATTTTTAACTCTCTTCTTTTCCTCTTTCAGTTTCCACTTATCGGTTCCTCTATCATTATGGATGCTGTGGTTTGACAGAATACATGACAGAATACATTACACTGATTCAATTCTATTTCTCTTCAAAGGTGTTTTTCAAACCAAGATTTCCTCAATTTGCAGAATATATTTGAGGTAACGCAGTGTAGATTATTATCAAAACCTGCTAATCATATATTTTCCAATACTACGGTAGCTCGCAACTGGTTTTGGCCTTCTCGATTCCAATTCGGTGAGCATAGATCTCCAGGCTGTCACTGGTTCTACGTTCTGCTTGAATGCAACTGGTTTTGGCCTTCTCGATTCCAATCCGGTGAGCATAGATCTCCAGGCTATCACTGGGTCTATGTTCTGCTTGAATAATAAATTGGTTGGAGTTAGCCTGATGCACCTATTTACATTTGATATTTATGTACAGGAGATAATTTAATGCAATTCAAGCGCATGTTGTCGTGGTACTGACAAGTCCAAAAAACTGTGAGAATCTTTACATTTACGACGCAAGAAGCTGAGCATCTTGCATCCTTCAACGAAGTGATCATACGATAGCCCAACACCCAGTTCACTGTGACACTATAAGGTTCGACTTCTTCATCGATCTTGCATCCACTGCATTTGATGCAAATCCCGTTCTACTGAGTCGATTTATAAGCACTAGAAAGTTCTGCTAAAAAGGGAACCTTTCCGAAAAGGGCTATGATGACATATAGTCAATCCGAAGGTTTCATCTTTACTCCAAAAGTACTAAAACAGCGTCGGATTTATGTTGCATCAAAATCACCAGCACCATTGTGCTTGACGCCTTTTTCGCAGCAAACCATCTACCACACGTGTTGTTTATCTGTCCATTTGTAATTATAATGAAAGTTGTTTTGATGGAACTGATCGATATGTTTTTTTACGGAGGTTTCATTCTCTCTTTGCTGAAAAATCGAAAATTAGCATACAACTGTTTCAACTTTACCAAGCTTAATCAGTAGTATGTAAATCAGAAAATTCCCCGAAGTCTCGAACCTACGACCTCCCGACTGAACCTTTCGCCCACGAACAGTTGGTCAGTCATATGATCAGTTTGTGTTTAGGCAGGATGTGGTGCGTTCATTGTTAGATCACGAAATCCAAATTACTTGTTCGCGCTTTTTGACTCACTCCGCAAGTGTCGGCTTTTCGGCTGTGAGCTTCCCTCACATCACCAGGGATCCGCCTGTCTTACATAGGTATGCAAAACGCCTCCCAGCCAATCACGCCACATTGATTCACATGCGTTACGGGATTATCGACCGAATGTGAAAGTAACCCATCACATTTGACCCATTCCACTCGTTTTCAGCATCGTAACTCATCTGCTCTTAGTCAGACTCAGCTTTTGCATGAAGGCGTGCCGATATCATCAACAGTTTATCTTGGTGCATGATCCACGTTCTAAACCGATATGATCACTTGATATTAGGAGCATTTGACTATTTTATCTGTACCAGCGCAATGGTAAGGGTGTTTCGAATCGTTCTATTTCTTGTCAGCTGTTATTACATTTTCCCGTATACGATATTGTTGACCAGGAAGTGTAAATATGAACTCTGGTTTTGGTGTAGCTGGAAACTACATGGACTAATTGGTGTGTATTGACATTTTTTCTGAATTTCTAACACCCTTAAAGATTCTCTGTCATCAGCGTTGTCCCAGGTCTATTACGCTAAGTGAACACATAGTAATACTTACAAACGTGCATGAATAGCAGGCTCAGATTATCTGTTCTCGTTGAACAAATTATATGATAACTGGTCTTATTGTTATTTTATACACCTTGAGCACTGGAACTACGTGGATGAACTTGAAATGGGTTCTCGCAGATACGTGAAGCGCAGGCTCGGCGCATATGCTTTGGGAAAAAACAAACTAAATCGCTTTCGGGATGATAAGCAACTAAAGAACCAGTGATCGATGAAGAAACAGACCTTAATCATCCTGTCACAAGTGTACACGTTGGTCATCGGCTCACTTCGGCAGGAGTTTTTCACTCTGAATGGCAGATCGGGTATTGCAAGTTTGATGTTCAGTGATTTTGCTAGTTGTGCTCTTGGTACACGGCATCCACTTGGTATCTATCTGAAATTCAAAAATGAATTCCCGCCAGTTTTCCAGCTTCTTCAATGACAATAAAACAACCAACATCCCCGTGCATCTTTCGGGGAGATTACCTGAAAATCATGACACGACAATACTTATCCCAGTTCAGCCATTCCTAGTCAGCTATTGGCAATAGTTTACACCATTGTTACTGGCAAATTAATTCACGGTTCTTGGTGCGACTGCGTAGCCCTTAGTTAAGGAATTCACGGAGAAATGCTGCTTAAATCGGGACAGCTGGACTGTACGCCAGCGTGACTGGCAAAATATTTGTTTATTTGTAATTGGTCATCCTTGAATTTTTTTCCTTTTCCTCCTATGACCGAACTGATTGTTTCAGAAAATGGATAGTAATTTCCTGTCGCATTTATCGTTTACCAATTAGAACCAGCAACATAATCCTGTGCATTGTCAGGTGTCACATATTTGTGCCTTATGGGACTTTCAAAAACCTCGAAACTTTGTTTGTGCCACCCAAGTTGCCGCAGGCCGCCAAATGTGGTTCTCAAATTTGTGTTCACAGTAAACACGTTTACTCGTTTTATTAATAATGATAATATCTCAACCAAGACACACAAACGCATGAGATGAGCTGCAATGTTGGAAGCAACACACCTGAAAGATGCACTATCAGGAGAATGCACGCTTCAGGAATACAGAGAATAATCTTAGCGGTAAATTTTTCCCATGAGTCCCAGGTTTATTTAGGTGGTCGTTCCGAGTTTTCTTCGCATGAAAAGAGTGCGTGAACAGACAAGCGTTGATATGATCTCTTTCAAAAAGATCTAATCTGGATGGATAGGTTTAGTAGATTAATTTTTGTGAAACAGATCATGAGTCATTTCCAATAGAGACTTTAAAACTCTCACGGCATTTGAAAAAAACCGCGTATTACTGCCTTACTGTTAAGCAGGTGATTGATTTTTCCGCGAACTGAGTGGTTAGCGGAAGCAAATGTTGGTACAGTCCTGTGGAAGTCAAAACTAGAACGTTCTTTACGTTTTACGAAAAGAAGGCACTTCTCTCTCTTGCCATTTTTCAGAATAGAGGAAAGCCAGCGGAATATGACGCACGGCGAATAATCATCTGGCGGTAACCATTATAGAGAATACCAGACTGGTATTCCATATATCGGTTTGATTGCTCCTCATTCGTCAGCTGAAAGTCCCAGCCCCTATGAACGAGAAGAGAACAGCCAAAATATCTCTTTCCTAATCACATGCCTTTACTTAAAAACTGTCCATCCCAACAGGCAAGCAACTCAAGCACGTAGTTTGGCAAACTGTTGACTTGGAGCTGGCTAGCTGAAACGCCCAAAATCTGATATGAAGTGCCCGCTCCCAACGTTTCTTGGACATTGAGATGTTTCCAATTTATGTCCCAGAAAATCCTTCTATGTATTTTCTGATGCAATGGCCTTTTTTCTACACTCACACGTACTGTCAGTCAGCACAATGGGAGATTAAAATGACAAAAGTAATTTGTTGATGTCTGATCAACGGCGTCTTATATTGAGCGCGGGGTCTCTTACCGGAAAGCGCTTCAAAACATCTAGCTCACGAAGGACGTCAGCCCAGGAAACGTGAATAAATCCGGCAGATTGCATGTATGCTAAGATAATGCATACATATCAACCGAGACAAAGAATGAAGAAGGTTGGAATTTTTAAGCCAGGTTATGTTACACTACCTGCGATGTACGTAACTTCCAGTCAACCGATACACAGCTGCTGCAACGCTTCAAAATTAGCTTCCCCAGATTCATCATCATCATCATCATCATCGTTGACGGCAGAAAATCCGCTGTGAACACATGATTTGCTGCCGTGCTAATCACCACAAAATTCTAAACACCAGTAATGCGACATCAGCCAAAACTGTCGATCCTATATCGATGCAAAAAGTACATCATCTGGGCGGTCATTTCAGCAATGACGTACACGATGGCAAGTTAAAAGTGACCACAATATTCCTGCAAGCAGGTTGTCATAAAAGTGCCGCTACCTACCTGCTACAACAATTAAGTTGGGATAAATGATACATCGAAAATTACGGGAAACCTGATTCGCTGAAGTTAGCGATTACTTAACCACAATTACACAACCTTGTAATCTATGAAAACGCTCCATTACAACCGTAGAACAATTTTGTATTGAGAAAAAATATCACAAAAAACAGAAGACGATCGGTCAGGGAAGAATCAAGTAATATGAATTTTGTGTGCGTTCTGTATGAAAGCATGAAATGATTCACTAAAATGTTGAAAGGTGCGCATAGTCTTTTTTTAATATTGGTGGGTTTCATACACTTGTGTAGAATAAATGTTTAATCAGAAGGAAACGGTTTGAGAAGCGTTTCAAGAGTTTTTATCAACTGCAGTTGTTTAGTCATCCGAATCGGTATCTGATTTATTCGAGCATTTCCCGTGTTCTCGTCGTTCCGATTCGTTTTGTTCATCGTCGGTGTCGTCATCGTCTTTGGGTTTCTTATCCTCTTTTTCCTCCCGGTCACACGTACGTTTTCCACGGGTATTTTGCTTTTGGCACCTTCTCCTTTTCTTTTTCTTCTCAGCATCTTTATCGTCACCACCGTCGTGTTGATCAGATTTCAATTTATCATCTTCTTCACTTTCCTCGTCACTTTTGCTCTTCGGTTTGCTCTCTTTATCGTTGTCTTCGTCATCTGTTTCATCGTCTGTGTCGTCCTTCTTTTTATTTTCCTTTTCTTTCTTTTTCTTATCATCGTCACTCCTGTCATCGTCGTCATCGTCATCATCATCTCGCCTGGTGCTAGTTGTGTACATAATGGCTTAGTTATCTCCTGTCATCGTCGTCATCGTCATCATCATCTCGCCTGGTGCTAGTTGTGTACATAATGGGGAGCTTAGTTACCGATGGTCTGGGTGACTTAGTAGGTGTCAGCTTTGTCGTAGAAGAAACATCTGTAGCCGCAGGAGGCAGAGAAGTCGTAGTGTGGTCAGTAATTTTACTTGTGGTTGAATTATTGACTTCTGTGCTTAGCAAAGCTGAAGCAGACAAGGTTTCTGATGTTGTACATGAGGCGGGGACACTCGTCACTGAGTTTTCACTCTCAGTCGAAATCGAGTCAGACGTAGCGATGGTTACAGATGCGTCGAACGATGTAGTGGGTTTAGAGCTTCCATTCTCCACAAAGGAATCCAACGGCGTAGAGCTAAACTCAGCGGCTACATTAGTGGCTGCTTCAGGCGAGGAATCTGTGGTCTGAAAGATGGTACTTAGCTTAGGAGAAGATGTATGAATTGACATTGTTGTTCCTGAACTTTCCGAAAACTCAACAGCTGTTGATGGAAGAGCTGTTTCTGTGGTTTTTATAACTGTAGTTAATTCCAAATCAGTTGTAGTTTGCATGGGAAATTCGGTGACCTTTTCTGTCGTGATACCCGATATTGGGGTTTTATCAGTTCCTGATGTATCACCACTTGTTCCCATTGAGACAGGTGTTTGAAGTGTACTCTGAGGTACTTCGGTCATCACATGCGTAGAAGCTTCCACAGCAACTGCATCAGAGGGTTTTATGGTGGCTGTTGATTTGTCCAGTCCCACGTGATTAGTAATTGCATCCGCCACGTTTGTAGTCGAACTCGGCTCAGAATCTGGAATGCCTTGAGAGGTACCCATCGTCTCGAGGTTATCAGTTGTGAAACCACTGCCTATGGATGTTTGCAATGTGTACTGATCTCCGGATGACGATGCAAGCATTCCAGAAGAAGTTAGTTCAGAAGGTTCCACGGTAGTTCCTAGCGTATCTGCTGCCGTCGGAGAAGCGTTAGTAATCGACACTGATGTTGCACTTGGATCAGCAGTCGAACTTCTCTGATCGGTACTCAGAATATCGAGATCGCTAGCTGTTGTACTGTTAGTAAAGAATGACTGGATTGTACTTTCCTCCATCTTTGTCGTAACGTCCTCAGGGATTGAAGTTGCGGTTGGCACGGGAGATACCAGTAGAGTTGTGAGGGTATGTGTTTCCGCAGGTGAAGCATCCACACTACCGCTTGTAGGTGATTTGGCTGTACCTTCATATAACTGTGTTGTCATGATCTCAGACATTCCGGGCGAGACTAACATGGAAGGTTTCACGGTGGCTGTGGGTTCATATGTTCCAGCGCTCGAGTTCGCCACTGGTACTGTTGAACTCTGTTCAGTATATGCAGTAAATTCGATGGTACTCAGTGACCCTGTGGCACTATCTGTCGATACCGTGGTTGAGTGCTCTGACTGGGAATTGGTCAAATTTTCAGTAGTTAGCTTCGCTGTGCTCAAGGTTGCTGGTGTGGTTGTTGCACCGTTCACAAGTGATGTAGTGACTTCGTCTGGCGTTGAAACCATTGAACTGGTAGAGTGTGCTTCCGTGAGGGGAACCGAGATTGTTGACGAATGGATTGCTGCCGCTGCTGATTCGGTTCTTTCGTCTAAAACTGCGGTTGCGTTGAACGCCCTTGTTGTAAGTGGTGAAATTGTAGTAGCATCCGACATACCGCCGTCACTTGATATACCAGTTAGCATAGTTGCGTTCTCTGAACTGATGCGGTTTTCCGTCGACGTAGAAGTTGTCAAAGGTTGTGTAGTCGAGTTGATAGCATCACTTCCCACTGTAGGTTGTGTAACAAACGCGTCCTCTGTCGCAAATTGAGTGGTGTTTATGGTGTCCACTTTCCCGAGTGTGGAATCGGATGTCATGGAGTCAGTTGTCCATGACTCGTTCGAATGTGGAAGTGTAGAAGAGTTGAAGTTTGTGACTTCTGTGGCCATCTCTGAAGTGAGGCTTTTCACTGTATCAGAATATGTGACGTTGAGATCCGTGTCGGTGACGTCGTTTGAAGTAGTCAAAGTGACAAACATACCCTCCGTCGCTATTTCAGTGCCGTTGGCTGTGGTAATTGGTTCCAAAGTAGACGTTTCCAGAAAATCTGGAGGGGCTGGTTTGTTGTTCTCTACCGTAACATTCTTCTCCGATCCTGTTGATTGCGGAAAGTCAGATGAACTTGGGTTGAAAATATCACTTAAGATGGTAGTGTGTGGTAATGTGGTATTTATAGGAGACGTATAGGCTTCTGTTGTTGTACCATTGAGAATATCGAAAGCAGGGAATGACTGATTCGTTGACTGCGCCTCTGTCTCAGTTTCAGCTGCGTATGAGTTGGTGACTGAATTTGATGTACTGTTGTCATAGCCAACTGTCGTTGTTTCCGATGAGGTGTACGCCGAACGTTCTGTAGGTGTTAACGTGCTCTCGTTGGAAAAACTATTTTCAGCGGAACCATCGGACGATACATCCTGTCTCACTGGGGTAGCCAGAATGACCTTGGGGAGTGTGGTGCTTGTCACCGTCAGTGTCTGCTCAATTTCGCCAGATGCGTTGGTTGCGTTAGTTTGTTCATCATATAACTGAGCTGGTGACAGTTCTGGATGTGGCTTCAGCTCGGTTGTTACATTTTGCTCTATGGTTATATTGTCGCTCAAACTGGTTAGTTGGATGTTTCCGGCAGGCACTGTCGGTAAGGATGTTGGTGGATCCACATCGGTTGCTGCATCGTCTGCCTTTAGCAAATCAGATTCACTTGTCACTTGTTCTGTCTGTTCTGTTATATCAGGAGCATCGGTTCGCTGTGGAAGTCCTTCTGCAACAACAAAAACAACACAAATGGAATCAGGGTTACCGACTGCCAAGGACGGTAGCTGGTTTTGCTAACTATATTATTATTTATTGTTGTGATCACCATCATAGTTAGTGTCAAAAGAACTGGCATATAAAGCTCAATTGACCGGATTTTGAAGATCCATAATTTTTAGATTTGAACTATCACAACCACGTCCGAACACTGGGCTTCGGGGATTTAGTTTATTTTGAGGCAAAAAAGAATTACTTTGATAATTTACTCTGTTTCAGTTGTCGTTTGCATATGTTTTACCTCTGATTAGGACATATTTGTATGCTTTAAGGAAACCTAATGGATTTGTTTTCATGTTGTATAAGTGGGAAAACTTCACGCGCCTGCAGGCAAGCGCTTCTTTACCTTGGACTCTTTAGAATTCGACAAATGTTGGAATAAACAACGAAGACCTTCAGCATCCATC
Source organism: Opisthorchis viverrini (assembly GCF_000715545.1). Lineage (NCBI taxonomy): Eukaryota > Metazoa > Platyhelminthes > Trematoda > Opisthorchiida > Opisthorchiidae > Opisthorchis > Opisthorchis viverrini. The sequence continues at coordinate 858,487 of NW_008751724.1, forward strand.
ATTATCTCGAAAGCGTTTTTTCGATATGTTGCATTTTATGGATATGCTTTTGCGCGACGTTTCATACTCACATTCTCATTTTGACGAAATTACCCTGACAAAGCAGAACACACATTTATGGTTCTAAGTGCTGGAAAAATCAAACAAACAGAAGTACAGGCTAATTTCTTCACGTGAAATCGCAACTACAGATTAGATACTGTTTAATTTATTGATCGTACACCATTTTTGCCGCAGAAGGCAAAAACCATCAGCAATCAGGCCTTATATTAGCTAGTAAATTGCAACTCTACAACCTGGACGTAAGCATGCGAAAACAGACTGTTTTCAGACTGCTTTGCTGAGCACAGCTTTCTACTCAAGAACCAGTCGAGAACCAGTTGAAGTGTACTATTCAGAACAGTGTGATTGTTAAAGATTAGCTTTCTCACCTAGTACCTTCTTCTATAATGACCAACCATTAGCAATATTCCAGTCTGCTCTCATCTCCAATGGCTTGGCGTCTAGTCTACTGTCTGGGAAACGGTGGCGCGAACAATCCGTTTCATCTCACAAGGCGTATGGACTACAAACAGCCTATACCGTTTTGCATATTCCGTTTTGTTTCAGTTTACTGGGGCAGTCAATACTCAAGTTGATAATGTGGAACTCAGTTGCTAGAGAATTATGCGGAGATTAAACTGGTTGCAAGTCTACGGTGTTATATACCGTAGTATTGAAGTGCCCAGGACAATGTATTTGAGACTCTAAACCAACGAAAACAGGTGAGACGAGGGAAACTAAAATCTCCATAATGACTCGCTAGGTTACCAGAGTGAAAATGCATTTAGTCTTTTGCATACATCATAAATGATATGCAAAGAAGTTCCAAAATAACAGACCGAAGCAACCAACACCCTGCAAAATAAATAGTTACCCAGATTTACCCCCGCGTGCATCGAGAGGGCAAATTAATCATGCACAAGTCTGGCTGAAATTCTGGCAGTCGAAACTGCGGGAATAAATCAACAAGCAAAGGTTTGAAAAAAAACGAATGAACCGGAGGGTGTGGTGTAGATACAGGACACCACATTGTCACCAGAATGTATGTTATACAGCCGCAATTGTTTCACCTTAATCATGCGAACCAGGCACTCCTTGCCTTCAGATAATCTCACACTTTGGTTCGTTTCATTTGTTTTTTCACTGCAATCGGTGTATCACGTCAAAACGGTGTTGTTGTTGCAACTCGACAGATGCGGGCTTACCCGGCCGCGACGTGAAAATTTTGTTTCGTCGCAAGCAGCCTCCTTGAAGATGTTGAAAATTTTGCGAAGTCCATTTAATACATGATCACTTTGTGAAACCTTTTGGTCTGTTTGGGTTCATTATCATGTAGAAAACGGCGTGTGTTCGACGAATATGACTGACCAATGTCTTTCAGAATATATCGCACAGAAATCACGTCATGATCACACGAATAGTGGTCGCTTAGGTGGAATGACTTCATCCCTCCACCAGATGAAGCATGTTCTTAGGTCACATCTCAAATTAGGTCGAAAGTTAAAGACTACGGTTTTGTTAACTTATTGAAGGACTGAGGTGTTCAGTTTTTTCTTGAAAACTTGTCGGCATTTCAGTGGCTTTTCATAGCGTCATCGAAAATACCATCTTGGTTTGTAATTGCTTGTGAACAATTCGTATATACCCCAACGGTTCCGCTGTACAACACTTTTAGGGCGGAAGTACTGGTTTGAAACAACAATGTAGTGAGAGGAAGTTGAAAATTCCTAAACAGAACAGACTATAGTTAAAACACATCTCGGTAGTTTGTATCACGTACAAGGTGTTTGGTGATTAATGATCTTGAATTCTAAGACACCCAAGACACCACAATATCCACGGTGTCTAACCCGCAAATTGGACTCTCCCTGACAAAGAAACTACGGGAACGGCACTTCCATTTACCAGCACTCTATGCATATAATAACTGCAACAACGTAAATGCCATTTGAGTGAAAGGCAAATAACCTATAAGTGTTAATTGACGCTGTTTGACTGCAGATTCTCAAGAATTCGAAGTTTTCTACGGTACGGT
>NW_008751724.1:861329-893144 GCF_000715545.1 Opisthorchis viverrini
AGTTGAGGTCTATTTAAATGAGGTTTGCCTCCTCAGAGTGGTGAATGCTATCCCTCAGAAATAAAAAAGCGTGCATCACGGTGAGATATTTAGAAAACTCGAATACTTTCTCCAAATCAAAACCTCGAAAAGCCTATATGCCTCAGGTCGTGTCAGTTAGCAAAAAAGTGATCAAATGTTAGCCAACCTGACTATGAGTGTGACTGGTTACAGATTAGACAATAGTTTCCTGAGCAACACTCGCGCAGAAAACATTGGCTGTCCGGCGTTGTTGGATTTCATTGAAATCTGGTAGTTTCTATTGCAAAACGTGTAGCCGTACGAACGCAAATCTGCTTGGTTTACATTGTTCATGTTCTGAAGACATTCCAAGATACTGATGAGAGCCAAGTTCGTGCTGTCTAGTTTTGCGCGTACGTTACTCCTGCCGGCCATCTAGGAAGAATGCATCCTAAAGATTTTCAAACCGTTGAAGGCCATTGAGACTACATACCCTAATTTCGTTTTGTTCTAAAAGATAATGGACACAGAAACAGGTGATTCCATCACACTACCGTAAGCTTGTAGTAAACTTTACGAACAGCCACCATACCAAACGTCCTGAATTTCGCTCACTAGGCATTTGTTACCCAAGTTTCACCCTACACCGACATGTCTATGTTGGCTGGTTTTTCGAACCTGAAATCAAACTCTCACGCAAACAGCACTAAATTGCGAATTGGTTTGTTGAAAACGGAGCAAAATAGTGTTAGGAAAGCTTCGGGCATGGGCTTAGAGTGGCAGAAATGAATAATTATGTCATCGCTAAAAATTGACTGGCGTCGCTAATCGAATCCCAAGCTAAACTAAGCAAACGACACCAGCATTTGTCTGCTCAAAACACGAACACCACCTTCACTATCACGACTTCGCCTAAAACTTCTCCTTTTTTTACAATTGAAATGAGAAGGATAGTGTGAGATCCGATCGAGACATCCGAATGCCGTACTCGGGACAGACAAACGGAACGAGATCAAGTAACAGTCCAAATGACGAAAAGGAGCCAAATGAATAATGACAAAGCTCAAATTCTACCACAAAGCGTACAACTCAGAGTTGTTTGTTTGACGTTCTCAGTTGTTTTCATATGAAAAAATGAAGGCTATGTGGATAGCACAAGCGTAACAATGGTCTGTTCCTCAGAGGTCACAAGATAAATCAACAGAATCAAACAAGGTCTTTCCAAAGAAACGTCAAACGAAATCGTCAAAAGAGTCCTTTCACTAAGCACTTGTCGTTTTGTGAAATAAAGTGAACGGTTGCTACCGTATTATTCGGCTAATATCGACTGGTCCAAGAGACTGGTTCACACAAGCTGCACTAATCAACTCGTCCAAGAGATTCGCGACCGAATTTCATACGCTAACCGAAATCATTATATCAAATCCGGCCGAAACACGAATCATAGAGCCCCAACGGCTAGATTACTAGTGATAAGATTGGAATGGTAATCGGGTAACACACAGCTTGTATTGGACACGAGAAGATGGTGTGTAAGATCAGCAAGATCCGGAATAACGTCGAAACTGATTCAACAACGTGTATTGCTTCTATCCTATGTTGGACTTAAACCATTTTGACTCGCAACATTATACACTTGCTTAAGTTCAGCGGGAATTGCGTTGCTGTTTTGCGCAATTTGTAAGGTATTTCGCAAAAGTTTCAGCGTGAGGTGAATTCAGGCACGGGCGGTTTGTGCCACACTTTCTTCCAACGATTCTAATGTGTGAAATCATCGTCAATACCGGTAGACATTCTACAGTGTTACACTCCAAATTAACATGCAAAAATATGTAACCCCAGATCAAACACGAATATGAAAGTTAAAATTGATTTTGCTCGATTATTCCAACCAAATACAGTCAAACAACAAAAAGAAGCTCACAAATAGTGTTTTATTTGTGAATCTCAGTTGTACCTCTACTTTGTTCTTTAAGTATTCACACTCCAGATAGGACAAATTAGTGAAACCAAAAACATTGGTGAAAAGATGATGGAAGCATAGAAATAACAGAGAAGCGACCATTCTAGGGTCCGCTGTGGCTTTCGTTCGGTCCAAGCTGAAGCATTTGTGTGACAAATGGCAGTTTGAACGACCAGTTATTTTTTGATAACTTGAGGACGGGCCGGTTAGACCAACCCTCTAACTCAACTACTGGAATCGCTTTTGAGTAACAACAACTGTAACTAAACCCCGCAAATAACCTGGGTTCAATCGTCCAACCACAAACCGATGATTAATAAGTGTGAAAAGTCACCTGTGCTTGATGATTGGCCAAAGGGACTATGAACACTCTTCGTGAGAATTAACCGCGGGTTATTCGTTCCGCCATTTCACTTGAATATGGTTGTTTTTGTTAGACAAAGTTAAACAGAAATGTTTTATGTAGGCGAAACATTTTGCACACTCCCCTGTAGTATCTGATTCGTCCTATGTGAACCGGGGGTGTTTTCCTACAAGTAAACAAAATTGTTGTTGGCACTCTGCGCAGGATGCAATGACCTTGAAGTAAACTGTCCTGGCTCAACATGTGACACAGATGTCCCGAGCCGGTCAGTCATACTAAACGGGCCGGATGTGCGACACTTCACAACGCCAAATCCTGCTAACGTTGTCCTGTTCACAGAGAATTTCAACGCAACAAGTAGGCTTCTCTAAATTTCTCCCAGAAAGTGCCAGATATTGCATACAATAAATGTAAAAGCATCGACTAATGAAGGCAGCAAATCTGACTTTATAATTTTTACGTGAAGTCACAGTGTTGCATCATGGTAGTAGTTCCGAAAATGAAACTTTCCTCCAGGTGAGTATTGCTCATGTGATTGAAGAAGAGAGATGTGATCTTAGAACAGTGTAGCTGTTCATGTAAGCAGGCTCATAACTCGTCCAGACATTTGTTCAGCAAAGGTGGTCTGTGTTCTTATGATGAGTTCTCCAGAATTTTAGTCCACTGTGTAACCTGAATCAAACTAGCTTTTGACTTACTCAGATGACAGTCTGACAACTTGTAAGGTGTCAGGCTGTTTTGCAAAATAGTCATTAAAGTTTTCAGGCGACGTTTTCATCACCAAGCAAACAACCTGGAATTTAACAACTTGTCTTCAGTAAATATATGGGCCGTACGTCCGCATATGGCCTTTCGATTTGATCGGGGATTCATGAGGTTGGAGTAGGAGAACGGAACAGCCCATTCTCCGTTTACCTGCTTTGAGCTGCTACCTCACCAACCTCTCCACAAGCAGGCTGGTTTTATCTAGTTGAACACTGGCTAAGTATTAACTTACCTTGTGTTTGGCTATTGTATCGATGCTGAAAGGTTTCGGCCATCGCCCGTTAACTAGTATGATCCCCAAAATTTAGCACTAATATTTCTGAATACATTGTTGGTCAGAAAGTCATTTTTGCGCCGAAACGTCAAAACTCCAGCTTGATGGTCTTTCTGAGGAATATTTTTGTGTAAGTGCGTGCAGCAGAACACCCTGCGCCGGGGACAAGAATTTTTCTACCGAAACTGCGTTTCTAGCCTTTAATCGAAATGGTCTCAAACGGGGCTGCACATCGGTGAACAACATCTGATGCTTAAGGGGATTATCAAGTGAGCTAAGATTGGTTCAAGAGAGACTTCAGCTCGTATATTTTCGAAGTCGCAATAGGCTAAAGAACAGCTCATATCAGCCGCAGTTTGGAGGCTTAAATATGAACCCAGTAGGGTGAGCCACAGAAAGATTCAGGGAAAGTTAATTCAGGGAGTACGAATCCACTACGAATCCAAATTCTTTATCCCCTAGAGCGTACATCAGTTTACCTGAAGTTGTGGCAGAATAGACAAAAGAATATTTGAAACTGTATCAATTTACATGCCTCGTATTTGACTTAGATTATTATTCAAAATCTAGCCTTATCGGTTGCAAGTCATCCTCGAACCAGTGTTCGTTGGACTGACTGAAAAACATTCATCAGAGACTTGTTTGACGACCGTAGCCCAGCAAGACACTAATGGTTATTCAAACAGACACATCGACTAACTACCCTTTATAATAGTTGACTGTGTTGTTTCTTGTTGTCAAAATCTCATTGAATATATCATGCGGCTGACAATACTCAACTGCAAAATTTCACTGCTTTGTACTTGTTTCGTAAACATACCTCTTGTCGGTGCTCGTCTTTAGAATACCAGTCAAGTACTGTGACATGACGATAACATATATATGTGACCTTTTCCGCCAAAGTATATTAGCGTTTTCTTTCGAAAATCATTCGCAATTCTACCCCTTGGCTTAGTATTTAAAAGATGCATTCAAAAATACATCTCATACGCTCAGCAATACAGCGAAGCGAGAGTGATGATATCCTTCTTAGATAAGTTTTCCCTAGAAACAGGAGATTTAACCTAATTTTGAGAGTTTGTAGATCGGCCACCGATAAAATGTCAAACAAAATGACTCGGTAGTTTTATTGGCTCTTTAAGTATCTCGGAAATTTACGTGAGTGAATTCGAAAACCTCTGGTAATAGCTACTTAAATGTGAACCAGGATTTAGCTAACCAAGAAACATCAAGTATTTGGATGAGATACACAAAATTACTGATTTATGATTATAAACGTCAAAGTTTGGTGAAGCAAGCTGTGAAAGTAAAAATAATTTCGGATCTTTCAGATCAACGTAAGTTTTTCTTGTAACCTAAAATCAACAGCATGTATGTGTTTTCGTTTCACATTCAACTAATCTTATTCATACTTAACTTGTTCATTTCGTATTTCAGTGTCCCATTTTAAAATTTTGGTCATAGTGATTGGACCGTCCAAGATTCGACCAATTAAACTCAATAATACCCGGCAGCCGATGAGTAATGCCATGCAATTTTTTGGGCAATAAGTAGGTTTGTCATTTGAGAAGCGAGATGGTCCAGGCTGTTAGAATTCGAATTTACTGACCGGAAGGTCCATGGTTCGAACCCGACCTCTGCCTCTCGACTTCTCCTGTCTAGGCCTGGGGAACCTGGCAGTGTCCAAGCCCTCGTGCTTCCTCCGGGTAGCATGGCAGTTAGGCACCGAAAGGGTGCTACAGCTGAGCAATTGTTCTGTCGCAAAAACGGAGTATTTTTCTCGGGTTTTTCAACTAGATTTTGGGCAACATAAATTTCACGAAACCAAGTTGATATAATTTGTCCCTGAGAATAAGCTTTACTCCAACACCGCCCTGCTAATGCTGGCTGTAGGCTGGCCACTGTGAAATCTCCCGATAAGATCTTCAAATACGGTTTTGTCTAATTGGAACTAACAAATCGTGATAGATAAATGTGGGGTATATGAGGGCGTTTGTATTATTGTGGCTGTTATATTTTGTTTTCAACGGGCTAGGTTGTCACAAATGAGGATAACATCAAATCGCGAATAAAACGCCTATTTGGAAGTGACTGACGCGCTATTTAACGCTACTTTAGGTCCTATCCGCGGTTTCGAACGTGAGTTTGGCTATCTTCAGGAAACGTTATGAGATCATAAGTGCTTTAAAGTGAACAAATTAATCTGGAAACCCCGGAAAAGAGTACTCAAATTGACAGACGATGCATTCAATAAAAAAACTCTTGGACGCTTCTAACAATACATACGGGGAATTTTTCCTTCTTATGTGAACGGCTCTATATTGGATGGTATGGGATCATGGGAACACGGGCTTTACGATTACCGAGTAGAATAAGCTGAAAAATCATCACTATTCACAACCTTACAATTGAATGCCAGAGTCGACAGATATCACACAAAAACGCTTCCACGTGCCCAACTAAGATGCCTCGTCGACATAATCAGTTGCTTACTGCATGGTCGAGAATGTTAGTGATTCTTGATATCATTGCAAAGTGCATCCACCACCGGTATAAACTGCCAGTATCACAGCAGGGCGACCATCGACAGAAAACTACGAGAACTTAGCGTGTGTTTATAGGTAATGCGTTTGTGTTCATTTGTTGTTGGGGTGCAATACCTACAGATGTGACCCAGGAATACCCTGACTGTGAACAACTTTTAGAATTTGATTTGAATCAGCGTCTTTTTGGTGTGTACCGCTCTTACTCCATCCGTTTGGTGTTTGTTCGTCACCGTAGCTGTGAACTGCAGCGGTTGACTGATTTGCGCGTGTGCGGTGGCATTTTGCTATATGACCAGTTGGGACAATTTAGACACTGCATATCTGGGAGCGCCACGAAAGCTGCCGAGCCGACATGATGAACCAGCCTGGCGGTTTTCAGTTTGTCACCAGTTTGTCACCACTGAATTTGTGTGATACGGAGATGATCTCTGAAGTCACGAAAGCTGCCGGGCCGACATGATGAATCAGCCTGGTGGTTTTCAGTTTGTCACCAGAGGTTTCATGATCTACTGAATTTGCGGTACGCAGGTGATTTCTGAATTTAATCATCAAGGTTGAATGTACCCAACTTCAGCAACAATGTGATAGTAATCATTTGGACAGCAGTGAACAAACCCCGTGATTTTCTGCCGTACCTTTCATTTTATGGAGAGTGGCAACAGAGGATACCAGCCTATTCTAAGACGTTCAACAGTCTTGCGGGACTCTATAGCGAAGCTGCTTTGGTCACTGACCGTTAAGTATGACACCCAACGAGCAAACGTAAACAAAGGATTGTTCACAATGACATAATTGATGAAATCAATGATCTTTATTTGGGAGTAGTTTTATTCCCGAATATTAGAAAAATTAAAGAAAGCACCCCGAAGTGGTAGCTTTTCATTAGGCGAGTTTTTTGCGAGGTTTTGAACCGTAATCCGCCAGTTGTGAGCCCCAACTCCGTCCAATTTCAAGGTTGTGTCTGGTTTAGCTCATATTCCTAGCACCTAAGTCCTGGAACCGCTATCAAGGCTTCATTTGTGCAAAATGACGAAAAAACATTGCAACACAGGCGAGCAACTTACCAAAGATCCGCGGAAAATCTGAACAAGAACAATGATCTGCGCCACTCCAAACTAAACTTGTTTTGATAAGGCCTGCACTCTGTTTAACCTAACTGAGCCTAACATGCACACATATTTATGTAGAGTTGTGTCCTAGCCATGACAAATCATATGTGGCGGATATTTCGAACGCGCCAATCGTAGGACAATTTAGTCGGATCGCCTTGTTGACATGCTTGAACCTAGTAGCACAACCAATTCCAGTTACCCCCATAGGTTGACCACATTCGACGGAGGCGGGCTTTCATTGATCCTCCAACCAAAGTGGTGTGAGAGGCTTCTAAGAATGATGGAGAGATGAGGGATCTGACTATTCAAGAGTTCAAGATTACCCAGCGTCATTTCAACACCGATTCCACACATAAATAATGATGCGAGGTAGTGGACTACAAAGAACATTTGATAATTTTATTGGACCGACAGTTCACAAGATCATTCAAAAAGTAATGTTGGCTCAACTGGATATTTCTCTCCATACATCCTTCGCCTGAAATTCCTTATCGGTAGTTTTGGCAGAAAGGTTCGGACTTAAATTCAGAAACACCTTCGGGTTTAGGAATCAAGGTTACGCTACTCCTAAATGCAACAGCTCACCAAGGTGTATTGTGTTTTTTTCATTCCTTGGCCGTGTTGACTCGTGGTGCATCTGATGTCCTTCGCTGCAGGTCAGTAAGGGAATGAATATACTGACATATTTTGGACTTGGTCGGACACACTACTTTTGTGATTAAAGGAACACAGAAGTTGGCGTCGCGGCCCGGAAAACTTTGTTCAGACTGTTGTAAAGCCTCCTCTTCAGTAGGTCGACTTGTAATTGCCCCCCAAATGGAACATTTGTTCTTTTACTGGTAGCCAATATCGTCGCTCATTAGGCTTCTTGTTTCAAGAACACCATACTCATCAAATTGTGTTCAATACTGCTGCTTTAGCCTTTGCAACTGCATGACTTGAAAACAATACACTCATGAGGTAAATTTCTTAACTTCAGAAAAATGAGCACTAATACTCACGCTTCTCCCCTCCTGATTCTGGCTTATACAAGAATTCCGAAATAGAGCCAGTGCAGTCATGAAAATCTTGAAGTCCTCGGCGAGCTCGGAATTATTTTATCTGTTTTAAAACTGCTTTTGGATGCGCTACCAGAAATAGATAAATTCGTGGAAAAAAAACTTTTTTCAAAATCATCACGTTATCTAGTAGACATCTATGTACGGGGGAGCTCACGCTCACAATCCACAAAGCGAACGTCTGATTGTCTGTTTCGCAAAAGATCCCACCATGAACGCTGAAACAGTTAATTTAGGCAGTATACAACGGCTCAGTTTCAACTTCTAAAGTCGTGACGAGTGTATTTGAAGAACTTTTCATGGTCCGACGGTTGTCCGTGACTAATACATCGCAAATTTGAATAAAAATGATCAGAAATTCTATGTAAGATTACGCACGTTCACGTGTAACTATGCATATTATTAGGAAAAAACAGGAGGGTTGCAAAACCACGTCGTGGTTTGTTGCAGTGGGAATCTTTTCTGGAGAGAGGTGATCCATAGACTGGCTCCACATAAGACTTGATTGACCAGGTTCCCAAGTTTTTTTCATTGTTGCAGTATTGTGCAGCAAACTGAAGCGCCTTTCAGTAGCACGCTGCTAATAAGCAATCTAATCTTCGAAACTGGTAACACGAGCATAAAATACTCGTTGAACCAAGCAGTTAAGAAAGCTTAACTCTCTGAAGAACGTTTGAAATGAAGTTTGAAATTCATAGTGACTTTGGTACAGGTCGTTCGCTGGGTACTTTCCCATCAGTGTTAGAAATATTTCTGAAATCAGAAGTTTAATGTATCGTAAGAGCGCCCAAAGAATGAAATTTTCCTACCGTGTACCAAATTTGAGTTTAGTGGAACATTCCAAAGCAATTACCGAGGACGCAATGTCAGCCGGCTTGAAGATGAAATCTACTTCGAGACATTGATACTTAATGAAGTGCCCAATACAGCTCAGGATCCGATGTATTAGACCGACGAATTAGACTCACTTACAGCTCAGTTTGATGCTAACATGAGACCCGAATGACAGCGTGAGGTGGGACTGATTTAAAAAACATTTTGGGGAGAGCTTAACTCACATAATAACCTCACTAACGCAAGGACTGAGCATTACTTTTAATCCTCCTGGTGTGATCCAGTAATCTCAGTGTCCACTAGCATAAGGCGCACCGGCGGAAAACTTTCCATAGATTATCTGACGTTTTTGAGAGATGGAATCACTGTGAAACGGGTATAGCAACCAATTAACTTCTGCATCCCAGTAAGCCATATATTGGTTTTGCTGGGGGTAGAAGCGCGCTTAACTTATCAGACTGAGACCTCGACTTGAAGTTCTTAAGAAGAATAGTCACCATTTCCGCGAATATCAACCTGTCAAAGTGAACTCAAGACTGATACAAAAGTTGCACGGCATTTATTGCCATCAGAAATTTTTAGAAAACACTACAAGGTGTTCATCAACCGTGTTCCGAAATCGGCTGGAAACCAACATAACTGAACCGACGTGAATGAATTGCCCGTTTGGGCGTAACAGGCTCAAGAAACAAGTGAACATGTGAAACTGTCGATTATAATTGATCGGTCTCGGAAGTGTGTTTGAAGAGAAAACTGCCTAAACTGTTAACCACTGATATGCCTGGAAATCTATTCACCTAAAGTTTGTGAGGCTATTGTTCAACGAAACTTGAAGACCATGCGGGAAATACTTTCCGTTGATTCTGGTGCAATTAATCGTTCAATTGTTTCAGTCCATTTCATCACGCTTGGTTTCGAAACTCACCAACAAATGAATCTGGCGAAACCATGAAATACGGTTCTCTTTTCGGGAAATACATTCATTTTGCAAATCAATTTGGTTTCCAAGAGAGACTCAACTGAATCTCCCCCCTACAGTGACTCATTTTGTCTCGTCCACATCTTCTTCTGTACCTTGAACTTCTGACCATGTCGGTTTTGAAATCTAGATGTTCACTTCCCCTTTGTTTGATCATGTATCAGGCCTATCACTATGTGTTGTCTTCCGTATCCCCTAACCTCGTTCCTTGAAGTCTGTCCATTTGAACGTCATGTCTCGAACGTGACTTTTCATATGTGCCTCATAAAGCCAAGTGGTGTTACAGCTGAAACAAGGGAGGTCACGGTTTGCAACCGGCAGAGAGTTAGATTGTCGCTGGTAGCACACGCTTATGATTACTAGCAATACCAAAGTGCTGGTTAACATATTTCTGTCTAGACTTCCCGGTAGGTGCGTAAACTATCGATTTCAGTCTAATTTCACGTGCTGGTCTTTTGTGGGTAACTGAGCTTCTAAAGGTGATATTCCAGCATTAGTCCGCAGTATTTTCATCTCCAGAATCATGCTGTCGCCATCAACTGGGAACTATACGGTTGCCATTTTTGCATAAAGTAGATTAGGAGATAAAGCGAAATTGTCTAATTCACTTAACCGTGGTAACTTTGAAGCCCCTGCGGTCATCAATACTTTCAACTGATGATATTGAGGACACAAAGATCGTTAGTTCGGTCGAGTATTGATCACGTCCATTTAGGAAAACGCATTCTGCCCAACGGTCTTTCAGCGTTTTGCTGACTAATGGCATATTACACTGAAATGCTGAACCGACTCGGTGATTTGTATCGATCTGGTAGGCTTCGCACCACATTTTACGCTTTTCTACTTCCACTGCGTGACGACATGTTCTCAGCACTTATTTGAGGTAGGTTTCTGATCTGCCGACTGATACAGCTTGCGGAAAATTCGCAAATAAATCACTATATTATCACGAGAAAGTCGTGGACCGAAACCAGCTGGGGTTTGTGCTCAACAACCTCTCACTGACATAAAACCATGTTCTCATTGAAGTCTTTAGTTTCCGCTTGATTTTTTTCGGAATAACGGCCTGATGCGGATGAACACCCACGTGAATGACGACAGTCAGCTGCTGGTGTAAATCGCTGTCTCAGAGGTGTTACCACTTACTACTTATCCATTTTGAGTCAGAGTTTTCGATAATGTACATCCTGCGAAACAGACTCACTACAAGAGCTCATTCACAGCTGATGCTAATAAAACTGTAAGAAGTAGATGTAAAAACAAACCAAGTTGATTTTCCGTTCACTGGTCACTGACTCACGACTACAGCAAATTCAAGAAAACTACTGTTAGGGTTGACCTATTTTCCACGCGAGTGAATACCGAAAAGGAAGTGTTAAGAACGTTCTCGTATGTAGTGGGACAACTTTATGTAAAAATGTCAGTAAAAGTGTACCAGTAAAATGGTACTTGTTTGATCAGCGATCTCAAAATGACCTGTTAGAATCTATTTCTAAAATAATCGGCTAAAAGTGGACTGAGATGAAAAACCAGGGCTACTCCATCCCTCTTTCTACGTAAAAAAGCATTGAATAAAAACGGTGTGACAAAGGTGCATGGCGAAAGTAATTGTTTCAGGTTCAGCAAAGGATACCGGTACGTGAATGTTCGGTTGGATGATATGGTCGCGAATTTCGCCAAGTGTTTCTGTCAGCTGCACACTGGCGAGAAGAAATGCGAAAAAAAATAGAAATCGCATTCGACCTTCATACTGTGGACAAAGTCAACAAACTTGAACGTGCCAAGAAGTCTATGAACCAAACGTTTTTTTTCTTCGGACGGGATAGAATAGCCAGCAGTCGTATGAGGTTGGTCGAGGTTTGCCCGATGAAGCTTTTGTGCCAAGGGCCAAACGTTGACCATACTAAATCTACCGATTGCTAGCAAACTTTCAGAAAACGATAATTACTTAATCGGTTCCAAGGGTTTTTCAACTAATTGAAGAACCGTGGACATTTTGTCAACCTGATCATTTCCACCAAAAAGACCACCTTAGATTCTTTTCACAAATCGTGATAGTTGCGTTGTCTCAGGTGGCTGAATATACCTGTGGTAGTCATGAGAACGAAGAAGGTAGGAAGCAAAGCTTGTTTTCTGTGGTTGTTCCTCTTGACTAATACACAAAAAATTTATATGGTAGCCGAAATCACGTTTAAAAGGTTAAGATCGGGGCTACATACGCTTTAGAGAAATAGAAATCAAAGGAAAGGCTTTGGGGTTGGATGAGGGAGAGGTCAATGGGTCATGGAATCAGGTAAGAAGTAAGTGTGTCAGACAGAATTGTGGGACCGGATGTTTCGTAGGCCAGTTTAAATTCGGAGTTCGCACAAGTTTCTTTTGGGTGGAAAGTTGCGGGTCCAGCAGTCGGATTCCAATCGCCTCTACGATTGATAGTAGTCTGGGTCGTACCAGTCGTGATCGCTTCAGAGGTACCCGGTATACGAGGGTGAAGGCTTGCTCCTTATCTATGACATGACTCGGTTGCTGAACAAATCACCAGGAGGCAGTCGGGCGAGCATATCTTCATTGCTCTTCCAGTCAGGAATCTAATTATGTTGCGTTTTTGTTGCAAGGGAACGAAGCTATCAAAGTGAATATACTGACCTTTCCACGTTTGCTTTCTGTGGACCTTGCGTTCTATGGTCCCGTCGCTCTACTTTTTAACAGTGACATCGAGGAATCTTAACTCTCCGTCCTGTTCTGATTCAATAGTAACCTCCATATAAGTATGAACTGAATTGAAACTGCTTATTACGTCTGTTGTGCTGATGGTTTCGTCGGCAAGTACGAAAATGTCTTCCACGTAGCGGTAATATAACGTTATTCGTCTAATGAGTGCGCCTAACTGGTACGATCCAAACTACTATCGATCGCAGGGGCGATTGGAGTCCGACAGCTGGATGCGCAACTTTGCACCCAAAAGAAACTTGTGAGAAGTCTGAACTTAAACTGGCCTACGAAACATCCGATCCCACAAGTCTGTCTGACATTAACGTCACTTACCTGATTCCGTGACCCACTGACCCCTCCCTCATCCAACCCACTTCCTTCTTCTGATTTCTGTTTCTCTAAAGTTTATGTAGCCCCAATCTTAACCTTTTCCACGTGACTTCTGCTACCACATAAAGTTGTGATGTGTTCGCTAAGAGGAACAATCACAGAAAACAAGCTTTGCTCGCTACCTTCTTTGTTCTCAAATTGTGATATATTGACCAAAATTAACATCAGTCATACCTCGTAGGTTTCAGAGTCATTGCTTGTGCTTTAATGATATATGTTTCTCAGATGATGTTGATGGACAGCTTTGAACTCGTCCGCCTTTTGGTGTAGTTAAAACCTGTTTGCATCTTCAGTTGATCAGGCTTATCACGGGATACACAAATGGGAGCGGAATGGCAACAACAAACGCGTCGTCAAGTACTGCTTTCAAAAAGTTATGATCATTTAAGGCCTTTTTATTCCAGGGTACTCACGTAAGTTTCACTGTCCATTCTATTTCTCCCATCTAAGCACTATGGCCACAGGCTAGCTGAATTACTTAGGTTTATACCTGAGTAATCCCCACAACACACAACCATGCTATCAATGAACTTAATCTGTCTTAGTCCGTAATGAAGCTACTTGATTCGGTGGGTGAATTTTTGAGGGATATTCCGTCAGCTTTATAGAAGCTTCTCCGTGAGGTTTCTTGAATTGCCCAGGATACGAGCAATTGTCTGCATAATTCTATATAGAACTTATCTAACCACTTCCTACAGCCATTCTGCCCACAAAGCCCAGGTGAAGCGACTGGGTGTCCTGACAACTGGAATCTCCTTGAAATTTTCAAGTCTGTGGAATAATTATTTCTTAGCGGTTGCGTAATTTGTAGAATGCACACTTAATTGACTCTTGTTTGAACAATTGTCCTCCGGGCCGGGTGATTCCACACAAAAGGGGTAAAGCACTGGACACGACTTTCACTTCATATTAGACCTCATCAGCAGGGCATATCATCGGCCGTGCCGGGGTTTGAGCTCCGCACGTCTGACATGCGAGGCGAGCGCGTCACTACTATTCCACAAGCGTCTCCTGGACGCATGTGAATTTTTTACATCTGAACTGCTGAACATGTTCGCAATTGGGTGATTAGACCTGAAAACGGGACGCCTCGAACTAAGACCTAGTAACATACCTTGGTTGTGTCGGTCGATTGGCCCGCCTACGTTACTGGATGAAGCCTGCTGTGGCGAAAGTTGTTTTCGAAACACATGTTGTTTTGTGAACAGTTCATCTGCTGAAATTGACTACACAACAGGTTGAAAAGATTATTCAAAACGATGAGAACTGGCGCATTTTATTGCAGTTGCTCGCACTCTATACACTATATTGCGTTAAGGGTTCAAAACACCAAGAGAGTGAAATGTTTCACGGACACTCTCAACATCGGAACAGGTATCGATATTCACCTGTATCACATTTTCAAGTGTATGGGACAGCGGTCTCTACGTTCAATGCATTCTTTTACCACTTTTAATATCAGGCCAATTTCATTTACGATCACCGTTCAGTTCTTCAGATAGGGAATTGGCTGACCCCGACGGGAGCCTCCGCACGAGTACTTTCGGTTTCGAAGTCGACCAGATACATGCATATGTGGCTTTTCCGTTACAATTTCAGACGACCAGCCCATCGGTCGGTTTTACATGTGATGACAAGGAATTCAGTAGAGGATACGTCTCGACTGCCAATCTTCTGAAGATGCATATTCGCACCCCAGTATTCCCTTGTTGGTATGTAGGCCACAAAGACCGACTGAGCAAGCAGTACACACGCCTGAAATTCGTCTCGTGGCAGTAGCATGCTAGATAATGAATTGCCTTTTCAGAACACAAAAACACTTCGGCTGTTTACAATCGCATTGTGTTAAGTAAATACAGAACTGTATTATTTCCGCTTTCGCATTCTTTCATCTTATTCCAGTCGACCTTACTGGTCCATGTAAGGTTGTCAACCATTGCACCACCTGAATAATCCACAAAAATCACTGTCACGAAGACGAAACTACAGTGAACTATAGGTTAGTGTAACTGTCAGTGTTATGTTGGCGCTTCCGCTTACCCTTTTGATCAGAAGAGTAGAGTGATCGTAAAGGCACTTTAAGTGGCATTTGTTGAATTGAAGATTTCGTTCACTTACTCAGAATTCGTTTGTTCCATCACGTCATTATTAAGCTTCTTATAAGCCCTTCACTCAGCCTTACATCATGAGCTTCTCACTTGAAATGGGCACATTCTTCACATTTGCATGGATGTATCACGCTCACACACATCCGTCGACAACGCGAAAGAAACCATGATGTAAAGTGCATGAATTTGAGCTCCATATTTAGTCTTCATTTACGTCATGGTGGTGCTTGAACCTACTTAGCATTTAGGTCTTCCCAACCCTTATGGTATGTGTTGTTCGCGCTTGAATTGCTGGCCAATTCTGCACTACTGAATAACATTTAGTAGTCTATAGTGAAGTGAAACAGCATTTGCGAACCGATTAAGTTCTCCGTGTGGAATTACTGAAACCGCTGTAATCCAAGCTTAATCCATACAGTAAATATTCTCGACTTGGTAATCTTTTCCCAATGACGTTTTGTTACCAGCTTACATAGTTACAGGTTGTAGTATGTGTATCACGGGATATGGTTGCCTGCTGGATCTACACAATTGCAAAGATGTTTTAGAGAGCATTATTACATTCTCACCACCATTGGATGAAACACGTTTCATCTGTTTTAACTGAAAGAGAACCATAGTGCTCAAGGAAACCATTTAGGCAGGAAATGACTGATTATAAACGGATGGATATCAGAGTTCACCAAAAGTCAGGCCGTTGTCTTCACATTTGTGGAAGATCATCATCATCATCATCATCATCATCATCATCACCATCATCATCATCATCATCATCCCAAGAACAAAGTTTCATTAACCGGTATGAATTAAACAACAAGGAACTATAGGCATCAAGACCGACACGTTCCTTTGCTCAACCTTGTGTCATGAAACTTTCCACGGACAGTCCACCAAAGGCACTGGTGCAAGTCCGTCACAGATAAAGATAGTCTCGTTGAGGAATGTATGTGCTTTGTGCCTTCCGTTTCGTTCTGTGAATCGTACCACAACCACAGTAGGAAAATCATCAACTCATCAATTTTTTCTACTCCTCGCGTTCTACCGTGAAATACGAAACAACTAAGGTAACAAGAAGTTTGGCAAACTTCTGTGATCAGGTTGGGCCAATGCGCTCCGTCACTTTGATAGCCCGAGTATGTGTGCAGCTTCGCAAGTGTATGTGCACACCTAAGACTGGCTGCTTAGTTTCTTTCTCAAACTGGTTTAATGAAGTTACGGGTGCATTATACTTTCTCAACCGCTGGGAATTTAGACTTCAGCTGTAAAACCCAGCTTGGTAAGGAACCACTTCATTGTTGGGATAAACAAGCACCCATTCATGAGTACAGGCATACAGGGGTTTTATTGTGAGTCGAAACGCCCGATTTTGAAAGTGTCCTCACTTGTACCAATCAAAAGAGCTCAGCTCTTTCAGCCATGAGCTTGCAGGTTTAGCGGCATCGCTACCTGGCTGGCCACATGGGACTTCGTGAATACGCAGCACCAGATAATTCCCGGCCAAACCATCATCCACGACCAGGGGGTCACACTCAATCTGACACCGCGGTTGAGCGAGTTCGGGCTTGTGCTTTCTTCCGACTCGTAAATTTGAATATATTTATGTTCACCAGCAAATCTCACTTTGTTGGCACTCACGCAAGCATTCTTTTGTAAGCCATGGATGCCGAATTTGGTGCCGGACAAGGAATCATATTGACCAGAGTTTCAGCCTCATGTAAATATTTCTGAGGGGCTTTTCCTTACTTGTAAATTACAACACACCAAGGGTGGACGAATGCCAAGGCGCTTGGGATATGTGGTGATATTTGTGTGAATTGACTGCAATGAGTAGTGAGAAATAGTGTTCTGCCTCGTTCAGAGGAGCTAAACACGACCAAATCGAGTGTTGAATGAATCCATCCAACGGTATTAGTCAAAAAATCAACTGCTTCAGAGAACGTAGGTGTTACTTCTAGGAGTAACAATCTGCGCAGAAGCGTCCGGTACGTATCAGGCCAAGAAAACTTGGATTTGGGTATTCCAGTTCTACCGACGGAAATGCCTCCAAGGAAAAAGAGTGGCTGAAATGCAGGTTGTCCATTTGGGATACTTAGAATTAGTGAATGCTGTATTGTTGGTCAAACAGACAATGGGCCTCAGATGACGATGTCATGCTGGCGTAGGTGCCCTTGGCAGCCATCCACAAATCTGCACTTGTGCTTCCAACCATGGCACTGGGCTTGGGATGCTTACTGGTATCGTAACCACCGCGGGTCACGAGAACTGTAGACGTTCCGCAACTGATACCTTGAGATCCACCGCCCATGCATCATATACGCTTCCATGTGCATTCGTTGTCATTCAACCCACTGGTTTTATTGTAGGTAGACAAATGTCACATTCACAATTTTCAAACACAGTGAAGATATACATGTTTGATTCCCATATATTTGTGTCCCTGTGCAAGTACAGAAAAGTGCTCCTCCGTTAACGGGGCAAATGTTCTACAATCTGGCCTTTGATCCTGAACGTGTTCCCCATTTTATACTGACTTTTTCCCGGAATAACCATGAGATAAGTGCGACAACATAGAAACGGCATTTCTTGGTTTAGTCTTTCGAGGGTTTTACCAGTTTGTGTCAAACCTGAATAGAGACCAATGTAACAAACGTCACAGCGGACTGAATAACATATTTGCGGTGGTCCGTGGATTAACTTAGCTGCAGTTTGTCTGTCGTAGGGAAGGCACGCTAAAGTTCATACGGTCGGGTTTTTCCATTTCACTGGATCATCAGAATTGGTTCTGGTCCACCACTGGTCCCAGAATTTGTGTGTACAGTGAATAAACAAGCACGTCATCTATTGACTCATTCTGTTTTGACTACTCATGAGTCGCCAAGGGCGGTGCTATATACCGCGCCAGCTCGACTTCTTTTGCATCCCAACTTTTATATAACCTCTTATTTGATGAAGGCACGCGAAAGTTCATACGGTCGGGTTTTTCCATTTCACTGGATCATCAGAATTGGTTCTGGTCCACCACTGGTCCCAGAATTTGTGTGTACAGTGAATAAACAAGCACGTCATCTATTGACTCATTCTGTTTTGACTACTCATGAGTCGCCAAGGGCGGTGCTATATACCGCGCCAGCTCGACTTCTTTTGCATCCCAACTTTTATATAACCTCTTATTTGATCTTACCTGACGGTGCCTGCTGGTAATTGTTTTAAATGGTGGTGAGCGCGCACTTCCACTTGACACGTAGCACGCGCTACTTTCTCACAATTACAGCCATAACCTGCAGACGTATTTAATTTGAGCCAAATTGCCCCCACACATGTTTTCCGGACGGTTTTCGCTTCCTTTTGATATAACACTGCCTTCACAACGTACTGACAGTTCACTGCGCCATTATCTCTATATACTGTCTATTTACACTGTCTGACTACTTGATCTGTACAGCTGGCACTTGGTCCATTTTGCCTCCAGAAATCCCTTTTCTGCTCTTGACGATTGTTGAGTGTATTTTCCATTTAATTCATGGTGTTTATTAACCCATTTTTCATAGGACCAAATGCCAATGCAATAACCAGTGGCGTCATTCATCTGTTCCTACTATCTGCCTCATTCGTATAGTTCCTAGCTCGAATCTTTCCGAAAAATCCATAGCCGCCTGGAGCTCACACCCTACATCAAAATGCAGCTTGCAAGCGCGAGTTGTATTTAAGTTGCGTTAATTATGTTGCACTAGTTTTACCCTCGTCAACCAGTTACCCGATACGGTTATATTTGACACCTCTCGGTTGATACTTTGGCACGAAAAGGGTTGGAGCTTGTCATCTTGAGTAAGATTTGTTGTCCCACGCCTGCTATTCATTTAATGCAACATCGATATTCCCTCTCTCGGAAAGAAATTGGTGAGCTCTAACATACTCTCTCGGACATTCAGTAGTGCTGTATTGCTAAACCTGTGGCAACTCTCGATACTTGGTGTTCCTCTCAACTTAATCAGTAGTATTGTGGACTTAGAACAATTCCAGTGGACGATATTAAAGGCAACTAACAAGGAGGAGAGGAAGCCTTCATTGGAGAGGAAATGGAGGGGATGAAAAAACTGCATCCGAGATAAAATTGTGCTGTCGCTAACCTTGATTAGTTGGTGGAGTCGTTAACGGTAGCTGGATTTGCGAGATACACAAACTTGCGGCGTAATTTGGTTTAACGAGAGAGACTCAATTCAATTTCTGCAAAATCCCTCATTTATGCTATTCTCCAACTGAATTTGCTGCACAAAGCCGCCTAGGATCCGTCTAGGCGGCCCAATTTGTAATACTACAATTATCTCCGTGCCTACTGGAGATGGTCGAATGGTGATAACTTATCTTTCTCTGACAGAACATATGGAGTGGTCTCAGACAACCCACGAACTATTTAATCCTTCTTGGAGCTTATCAAGTTGATATAGTTCCCTAATTTCTGTCAACGTCATTTCCTACTTGAACATAGATTGCACAGGCTGCAAGAAAAACTTTTATGTGCACAAAAATCTGGTTCTGAAACGAAACTAAATGGAATCCAGCTGATGACGGTTTTCTCCACCCAAGTGTGGTGACTCCTATATAAAACTTCATCTAATATTCTCCTCATCTGTTTAGATTTGGGTGCAACTGTTTACCAGCTTGACCAAGTAATTAAAAAGTGATCGGCCCACCATTTCGGATGTCTTTTTAACGTAGGGTTTCGTACTTGTTCGAATAAGCTTGATGCGAACCTCAAAGTCGCGCAGTCAACAATGTGGACAAACTGGACATAACGCAGTTCATAAAAACAATAATTTATTTGCCCAAGTTAAATTTTAACTAAATGATTCACGGTAATGGAAGACTTACTCACAGCAATTCCGAACTGTAATTCTGTAACAGTGAGATTTTCAGACAAACGTTTTTTGCACTTGCTGCGTACACTTTTTAGAAGGACAGCTCCGGTCTTGTTTACCTAATCCTCTAGATGGTGTCCTGTATTAGCACCGGCTCGGTTGCTGCTTTTTATTGTTGCCAACACCCGCATAACGCTTCAGTGTTGTGTCACACAGCACGTTCGCCTTTGTGTACCATATGACGATAGTTGAGGTCAGGCATTCGTGTTTGACTCATCTCGTATCCAGTGTAGCACGACCAGAGGGTGGTGTTGGAATATTTGTGAGTCAACTTAGTGCACAAAACTACACATTCTGAGACTCTACACAGTAAATGAATCATCAGCCAGCCATAAACTCCAAAGTAACTGGTCCATCGTCACGTTGGACTCTACATTTAGGCACAACCAAGATTGTCAGATATCTACTTACTATTCTCTATATTGCATCGTATATTGCAACATAAGTACAAACTAGGCATTTAGCTGGGAACAGTCATGCCAGTACCGATTTGTACATCCAAATGACAAATATATATTTTACACGGTTTGATACTACGATAACTTTAAAATGGAGAGAAGAGGAAAACTCGTGCCGCTGCAACTTGTTTGACAATGAATAAAAATCCCATGCCAGAAGTAAAAATGTGTGCATATTGTTTTGAAAATTTTTAAAGCCCCCCCCCCAAATAGAACTGTGCGCCGTAGAAAGTAGTGTTTTGTTTTTGTAATACACATGTGATTTACTCTTTGTAGATTCAACCATCAGCTGATGAGGAAATTGTAAACTTTCAAAGAAATCTGGAAATCTCCGGAGTTCCCGGCTATTTGAGTGGTTTGCCAGTGAGGTGGATGCTGAAAGCTCACTCATTATAGATGGTCATTGGTCCATCAAACTATGTTGTACTATGCGTGATCAACTCAGTGCTATCCAATATATGAAATGGAAGGTGCGCTGTTTGCTACTGACATGAACGGCATGGATTAAGTCATGTTTCGCCGTTGCGTATAGCGTTTACGTTGGCCAGACCATATTTAACCCTGTACTGATGTGGTCTTTGTCAAGACGCAAACCACTGGAACGAAAGCGTATCGTTAAAGCGCCAAACGTGTCGCATGCTTAAAAGCTTAAATTCCTTGATCAACAATCTACTTGACGAAGTAACCGGTATGCTATAAATCATGACAACAATGTGCGCGGCGCAAGCACAGAGCTCTACAGAATCACCAGACTAGAATAGGATCTGCATTTGCCATCAAAGAATCAGTTCCATCAACTGACGAACAGTCAGGATGTGATAGACGCTGTGACAGGTTCATCCGACTATTACGCAAAAGGTTTAGGAGTACTGAAGTTCCGGATCAACCATTGTATGGCACAAAACAAAGATGAGCGCAATGTATCTCTTGGAACTCAGGAGAGAAAACGCATCGAGGGACAAACCTGATAAGAAGCTTTACTTACTGACCATTTAGAGGAGGAAAGTCTTCAAAATGGTGACTTTACATGGTCGCGGGGGGACAATTTAGGGGAGATGAATGCAACAAAACACACTATGTCCTCGAGACATCCCCGTCAACCTGGCTGCAATCTCGCAACATTGAGGTTATTCTTTTCAACTAAGCGCAGTTCAAAGGGGAGTTCGAAAGAGATTCGAGCCGCGTGATTGCAAACTGGCTAGGTATCGAGCGAGGTATAGATAATAACCTAAAGCATTCTAATGTTTCTTCAGTCTGCTTGAAAAATATCGCAAAAATTTTCCGTAAAGCACCCTTTTCTTGGTAATTTCGATCTTCTGAATTTCATTTTTCTCATATTTGTGCGGATACTTTTGCACATCTACTAGCCTGGGCTCATCAGGGTCATATTTTCTGGGAGTATTGGTTTCTGGTTCCTTCCCAATTGGTAAATTCACCAGTTTTTCAGAACCAGATATTTTGTCAGTACCTCCCAGATTGTAGCCTTTTGCAGAGCTGCTCTCTGCTGGTTCTGTAGTTGTCACCTGACTGCTTACTGAGTTCTCTGGTTGCAATATTGTAGTTTGAAGCGCAGGAGCACCGGTCTGAAATATCGCGGTTTTAACTGTAAAATCTGCACTTGCCCTCATGCGCTTGGTTCCGTCACAAATATATTTGCAGTCATTTTCATCCTCCTCTGCTTTTTGGCCAGCCTCATGCCATTCCGCATCTCGATCAACTTCCACGTCATAATCATATTCTTGAGGGTTAATCTTCTTTGGCACTTTTTTAGTTGTGTCAGTGTCCACTACCCGAGGGATGGGTAGCAAGCCTAATTCACTTTTTCTCGTCAGAGATAAAGTTGGATTGCCAGTGCGTGGTCTGAGGAACACATTTTCATCTTGTCTCGTGTCTTGACTTTTTTCTAGAGCGGTTTTGGTGCGACTAGAAGTTTGAAATGTTTTGCTCCACTGTGCTTTCTTCAAATTCCTTGGTTTTCTACCTCTTGGTGGACGAAAGGTTGTTGAAGTCACCAAATTAACGTTTGGAGATATTTTTTGGGATCGCCGGTTAAGATTCACCAAACGATATGATTTGGCGTCAATGGAATTGGTCCACAAGTGTGTTAATGGCTTGAATGAACTCTCATCAAGGTTAGTTCCACCATTTTCAGGTGTGGAGGAGATAGCTGTCAAGTTTCCGGTCTTGATCAGGCTAGTTGTCAACTTTGAGATGCTGTTAGTAGTAATGTTATCTGCTTTCGTTGTCCCCGTGTATGTGACCGAGTACCGTGGCAGGGCAGTTATCGGGATCATTGGTGTCGCCTGTTCACTGGTCAAATCTCTCACTACGTTTGCAGTTAGCTCCATAGACGATGCCGTGTTATTGAGGGTTTTCTCGTGGCCGGGTGACGTGAAGATAGTTGCGGATTTTGTTACTACAAGCTGCCGACTTTGTTTAAGTTTACCACTCTCTTCAGGGAGCGAATTTGATTGAATATCGTTTTCAACCGCATTGGTGTAGACTGTGTTTGGATAGTGCGTCGTAGTTCCATTCTCAAATAATACACCAACGTCTAGCAATAAAGGGGATCTTATTGGCCGGGATATTGTTGTCTCTTTTTCAACGGAGTCCTTATAACTCTTCAGGTTTTCTCGTACATCTTTCGGACCATCCAGCATTTTACCGTTATCAGGTTGTGTGATTTTAGGTTCGAACATGTCTGCGAATGCCCCAGTTGCATCTGTATTTCGAAAACAGAGGAGAAAGGTTATTACTTTCATGAAAAATGACTCACTATTACCAATGGATATTGATAACAAAGTATACTATTTTGTGCGCATATCAACTGCCAACAAAGGTATGTTCAAACAGCTACGAGTCCCTTTGTGTTTGTTTCATATGAACTTGATGGCTCTGCGAAACGCCCAAATCTTAGGGTGGCGCCATGATATAGTCTGCAAATGATGTTTGAATACAGTTGTATGTAATTTCATGATTTCTGCAGATTTCAGAGAAACGCCGTTTGAACATGTATGAAGCGCCGATTGACAGACGCAGTTGGTTAAGTAACCAAGTAAGCAATCACATCGCCCAAGGCTCCAACATTTTGAAAGATAGTGAAAGGAATCGTAATGATTTAAATTAGACGATAAGCAACGTTACGCTGCACTAGGCAGCCTATTTAATTTTTAGACATCGTCACAACATGCCTAACATTACATCCACGAGACTAACCAACATTCACTCATTTGCAAACTGATTTGGTTTTTCGAGAGACTCACCTTGAACCCAGCTGAATCTCTCGCTTGTGATGTTTCCAGGCATTACGAAACTATATATGTATCGCAATCTTAGCGACCGAAACATGAGGCGGCCTGGTGCAGCACATTCAGTTACGTGGAAACGTCTCAGACGAGAGATTCAGCTGGGTTCCAGGTGAGTCTCGAAAAGCCAAATTAGTTTGCAAACGAGTGTGTATTTGCTAATTTCGTGCAATTTGGTTTCAAGTAAAACATGCGGTTGACGGAAACTCGGGGAATGTGCCCACCTGATGAGCCCCAAGTTGGGCGCAACTGGTCGTGGGTCATCGAGGATTTTTCAGTGACCTAATGCGTAGCGCATTACAAAATTTTACAATATTGCATAGACAGGAGAATTCAAGATGCAGAGGTCGGATTCGAACGACAGACCTTCCGATCAGTAGATTCGCGCTCTTCCTACTTGAGACATCTCAACACCAGTTGGGCAGTGTGCACTCTCAGGTGTATGGTACTCTCTCTTAATGCGAGAAAATCTGTTATCCCCACTCACCGTGCGATAGGATATTACGAACAGTCGACTGAAGTTAACTTCTATTAACTTGTTCACAATTTCAAAGTGCATTCATGTGTTCACTTGTGTAATCGTTTCCCCAGGCGATCAAACTGACTGTGTTGCAAGGATCACAGTGAGAGAAGAGACTAGCAGACAAGTGAGAGTGCGCTTCGTCCAATGCAAGAGACGGACTCGTTTCCATCTGGAAACGAAGCTTGGTAAGAAGCAAGTGAGGTGTCAGTACTCTGAACATTCTAGCGAAGAATTTTATACAGCCTTGGGTTATTAGGCCTAGCAGTTCGGACACATGCCACACAGTGCTGTGCAGGATCTTGGACGACTCCAATTCCACTTGGGTGGTTCCATCGAAATGATGGTCCGCTCATTTTAGTTCCCACATCGACAAGTAAACGGGGTCAATAACGCAAGAAGGTTCTGAAAGGTACAATCCACTTGTGAGCCGCACCAGACAGACAGCAATCGTGAAAGGAAAGGACTCTCCTTACACATCAGCCATAGGAAACAAATGAGCTTTAGATGAACTCCACATCAAGAGATCCTTCAAATGGTCTCACCACCACCACATATACTGTCACAGTAAGGAAAGGTATTCTTGTTTATTGGTGTAGACTTACGTTTTATTGGGGCCGCCAGCACTGCACTACTCATGGTTAGCATCAGTAGGATTGTTCTACACATGAACATTGTCTCACCAGTTTCATCTGGAAAATGTGGGAGAGATTCAAATCATTTTAGACAAAACAAAGGTGAAGAAAGGTGCATATTAAATCAGGCGGTCTTATGCCAGAAAAAAATAGGTGAAGTTGTAATATCCTGGCTTGCTTTCGGTCGGTGTTGGCACGCAATGTTTGCTTAAAGGAAAGCCAAAGATTTTTCGGGCACAGTTTGGTGGGACAAAAGCTGCCAAACAATTTGACAGTGATGGTGACCTACTGTGCCGCTCCTCACAGACCCTGATTAAGCGCACGGGCGTAACCGAAGCACTTGGTCAGTGTGATTCATGCAATAGTATGTTCAAAACTTAAATGTCTAGCAGCTTCGACTACGACTGTGTGTCTAAGATCGAATGACAAAACATCAGCGACCACTTAGGTCCACCTGTGACAGTAGTCTTATCACCGGACGGATACACGGTTTACGAAAGTGTAAGAGGTAAGACCAGTGAGCCTTCATGCAAGATTTGTTATTGATAAAGTGAAAGAATGTAATATACTCTGCATTCGGGTGTCAGTCAATGTAAAGTCTACATTCCGACAGATTGAACATGTGACTCCAGTTGCATAGTCATCTCTTCTGCTATGACCCAAACAACCTGAGTATTCGGTGTGGATTGTTATAGTCGAATATCGAACGATAAACTAAACGATTAATTTATCCTGATGCCATATGAATTTCTTGATAAGACTATTCCCTAATATTTCTAGCTGCAGCGCTTGACGGTTTCCATGAACGGAAAGCGATGCC
This sequence comes from Opisthorchis viverrini, assembly GCF_000715545.1. NCBI lineage: Eukaryota > Metazoa > Platyhelminthes > Trematoda > Opisthorchiida > Opisthorchiidae > Opisthorchis > Opisthorchis viverrini. The sequence continues at coordinate 887,086 of NW_008751724.1, forward strand.
TTAACAGAATCTGCCATGGTTGTTCTACGTAACGGACTGGTTTAACTGCTATCTTCAAAAGCATGGTACCAGCGATTTTAGACATATGCGGATCCGTTTCATTTTATTTGGGTGTTCCCGTGATCCATACTAGTTTCTATTGGTGATGCCTGGATTGGCCTCTCGATGGAAACCTCCATCATATTATGAAGGAGACAACTCCAGGTTGCGTTTTTACCGTTCAGCGCATCTGCATCTAAAAATGCTCAATCTGGCTGCGCATACTAAGAATAAAGAAAACCACCTAGGAACGGTTCTGATACATTGATGTTATGCTACCAGGACAGCTTCAAAAATCTATGAAGCATAGCACCTGTCTGATCAGCCATAGGCTAGTGGCGTGCGTCCAAACCAAGAACTATTTTCCCACTGTGTACCAGCCTAATCGAGTTTTTTGTTCGTACATAGGAGTACCAGCTCCTAGCGTGCGGATTTCCTAAATCAGCATGGAAAATAACCCTGCTCAGTTATCCCGAGCCGCGTGTTCTTCATTCAAGAGGGTTTATCTTCATAAATCAACTGAACTGGCAGTTAAACCCTCGGCGAGATCGAATAGAACAGGCAAATTTTGAGTTTGGGATTGTGACCAGTGTTCACTGTATATTATATAGGCGCATGAACCCCCGACTCCTCATTGAAGTCTTTTGCTTGTTCCTGAGCGTCTTTGATTTGCTGATTCGTGTCACCGAATGTCCTGTAGTTGGCTGTTTGCATCATATGGGCTTCTGTTAACCTGTTTTTGACTAACGAGCTGACAGGTCTGTTCATGAGTTCTCTTCACAATAATTCAACAACAGAATGGACCGTTGTGGCAAAAGCCTCTTGCCAAGGAGGATAATAACTTTGTGCCTCACCATACACGACCAAATCCACTCTATAGGTGGTTCTCTACATCCACGAAAGCGAATCCCAAGTTTTTCGGAAAGGTTCATCCGACCAGATTCACTGAAAAAATGGAGCCTTTAGATCACGTTTGGTTTCATTGGGTGAACATAAATCAGTACCAACCGCCAACGAGTTGTGTTGTAGAGAGCTCTTTTAAATCCCATGATCAATTTAATCTTTCTTGGGACTTGTCACCTGGGGGTCAGCAACCTTGTATTCTCCTTGGACAAGTTAATTTGGTGGCATCAGGAGGCTCAAGTGGTTTTCACCGAATATCCTTCTCTCGCCTTCAACACAAAGTGCTACACTGAGACCATTTAATGTTTCAGCAAGCTTGGGAGTAGTGTGTTCCATCAAGCAAATATACTACGATTTGTCAAAAAATGTAACAACTGAAACACACGGCAGTCCATTCCGTGCCGAATAAGTATCCAAAAAGATTTTTTTGTGCAGTGAGCGATCTGCTCCATCAGATTCTAGCTTTTAAGATACTTCAAGAAGTTGGGACTTTTAGTCACACCTCTAACTTGCGTACGCCAACAGTTCGTTGATAAACTACCAAAGAGAAACGTTATTTCCCATGCGCCACATTTGGTTGCGATGAACCATAATGCACATACGTAATAGCTAAATCAACGAGATCACCCCAGTGCGTAATCTTGATTCACAAACGGGTGGTTTATTGGCAACCATTCTTGGGCTGTATCACCGAGTGAATGGTTAACTTTGAGCAGTCTGATTAAAGCGGAAAAAGCTTGAAGTATCAGCACGACGTGTCTTACAAGTGAATGTGAACCTTTTCGTTATGCGTTCAAATTGATACCCAGTTTCCTAACGATACATATTGTAAAAAATAAGATACTTGTAGTAGAAAATGAAAAACTCACAATTAGGCAACACAGACGAGGGAAGCCGCAAGAATTTTCACGCTCTGCTTTTCTAAATAAAACTTCTTAGGTCACCGAATACTCTCAGTTGCACGTTAAGATGGTCATGGGAGACTCTATAGAATCCAGTTAGATCTTTCGTTTATGCTGGCATACGTCGTTTATGCTGAACCTTTGATCACAGACCCTCAAATGCGGCCGATCAGCCTAGAATGGTTCATCTTCAAGGGAATGCTACTCAGCAGCCGAATATCGCCAAAGGTGCTCAAACCGTTCTGCAGACAAATCCTGCTTGGTCACGCTTTGGTATAAACTGATACTCTTCCACCCTCCGATGGGTTATCAAAGCAGCTCTCTAAATACAAGCGAAATTTTCAAGAGTCCACACTTGTACAACAACTTGTCGCTTCGAACTGGTTTCACGCCAGCCTGGTCATGCACTTTGTTGACGGATATGTTTGGGAACTGGAAACGAACCTTCTTGGATTACTTCCTGCTGGAATAATTGCAACTTTTTTTGACCGCTGGGTTACCACAAAAATTGTGTTCATGGCTATCATGTTGATGTTGTTGTCTTATTAAATCCGAGAAAGTCAACCAAATCATCTTGAAGGTGAGACAGTGGGTGGCGACAAAATCATTTCGTGGTCCGAGAAAGGTTGCACCTGCTTCAAGGGATGAGCACCCATGAATATGGAGAGTTTACTAGTGCAGTATATTGGCACTGCCTAAGGTGTAAGGACCAATCCAAAGAGGAAAGGTCCAGAGGTTACTAGAAGTGATACTATAGACTTTCAGAAGCCTAATAACTTACCTGATAACATTTTACTTCATAGGGAATGGAAGCTTCAAACCGGCTATCCGAGTTGTCTTAGTCCAAAGGGTACTAAGTTTGGAAGGTGCCAGGTTTGGAGTATCGAAGCCGGAATTTAAACGCAAATTGGTATGGTGTTAGGCATTTTTAAACCTCAGTGGCTCTTTAGATGAACTAGATTGTACTTTTTTCCTCCAATCAAACACCTCCCTTTCTGAGCCCGATTTTCGCTGCGTCTACGTAATATACTCGATGTGCATTTGGAATTCTTCACGAATATTTAACCTATGACATGTTGCACCAATTTGATTGACCATCTTTTACGCGCGCATTTTGACGATTTTGCGTTACCGCGTGTTTTGTACAGACGTGGATCGCTAACTAAGATTGATTCGTCGTCTTTTCCGGACTTTCTTTTGACTTGCACAACTTCATGCAACAATCTAGACGGAAATCCCAATAAATCTGATGTATTCATTCCCTTTTTCACGTATTTTATACACATGGTACCGCATTTCATTGATAAATTTCAAGAATCCACAAATTCTGGTTTGCGATTTCGCGTCTTACTCAAGTGGACTTTCCCAAATACGTTGAACTATTCTACAGAGGTCTCTGTTTCTCACGCTTATCAAAACAGTTACATATATAAGCATTTTGTATAAGAAGAAACCTTGAATCGTTTTAGAATAGAGGTCGCTTAAACGTTATTTTCACCCAGTAGGGTCTTGTTTGATGATGAGTGTGACTCATGACTACCCACTACCGAAAACAAAGCTCATAGAATGATGCATTAAGCCGATCAATACGCGCACTATTTGGTTTTCTTAACAGAAAATTATTACTTAACTGAGACACCATCGGAGTTAACTTACGGCTGACGTGCATTTGTACAGTTCGTGAAAGAAGCGTAGCTTCACCCTTGCTCTTTCTCTCAATTGCAGCACAAGCCCATTTCTAGGCTCTAGTGCGAGAACGTTACACATTTTGACCAATACAGCGGCTCGGCGTGAACAGCCTCCGATTCAGTTATACACATACGAACCTGCAAGCACATGATCGTAACAGATATCGCAAGCATACTCGTCTGTAGATTGACGTTTGCGGGCTAGCAGCTCTAGAATCACGTGTAACTTGATACAATTCGGTAACAGTTATGCACTTCAAGGCGCGTCCGAAATGTTTTCAAAATCGTTTGCTAAAGTCTTAAACAGTTATCATAGTGGTAGCTCAGTGTAAAAGTCACGGTATGCATCTCGTTTTTTTTATAGGTTCAGTTTCCAATAGAATCGTGGATGGTCTGCTCAAAGTAGTTGCAGAACAACCACTATATGGTTTTATTGCTCGCAATAGTTCGTGTATTGTCACCGAGAAGCATTTTGGGCTATAGTGGCCCGCCTAATAAAAATAAATCAATAAGATTCTTGAACGACGTGATGTAAGAATACCCATCTATGGAAGCTTGGTTACAACAATGGTGATAATAACTTCGATCATTGAAAAATCAGTAAACAGATTTCTACCAATTTCTAGCTACCATTCTGGCATGCTTAAAAGTGAGTGACTGAGTGGCTCGAAAATCCGTTAGCGTCATGTTCTAAATCAAAACTAGAGAATCGAAAATATAACTTCCGAGCATCAGGTCATTTTGTAGAAAAAACGATGAACCACTTAGAGAACAGTATCATCTTCGCCGTATCGGTCCTAAAGCCGAATTCGCTGCTCGGTACAAAGATGCGAAACCGATCCACAACAATATTTTGACCACAACCAGAGGTCCGCTTTGTGTCATCGATAGACTAGAAAAGAAGGTTGTTTGGTACCCCTTAGGTAAAAATGTAGACTTAGTGGTTTTGACAATACGCTTAGTCCATCTGTTCCTGATTGAATCCGTAAATGACGGCTAAGACCTGTGTGGGCAAAATCAATCTATGAAAGTACCGTTTGTGTTGAGTAATCACGGGAAATCTATTATAGAACCGGTTTATCTTGGATATTATGATGAAATTACGCGTTCATTCTTGGGGGACGGCATGGATCCAAACCTATCAAACCTGAAATCATTCTTCTTTCAAAACAATGTCAGTTACCTATATATAGCCGCAACTTAACCTTCGGAATCGGCCTTGTTTTCTCACACGTTACTTGACTTGAGCAGTATTTTAACACGCACACTGAATCTCAAAATACAGTCTCCTTTTTCGACCGCTTGGCAGTTCATTTATAATTCCGGTGGAATCATAGCACACTAGCTAGCCCACAAAAGCCCTCTAGTCATATGAAGATGTTTGATTTCTCGTTGCTAGACCTGTTAGTCATTAAGTATTTTCTCCATTCTACCAAGTAAGTGGAAGCTGGAGTTCCTGGGAGATGTGTCAGCGCTGAATGGTGGAAAATGCAGCTCTCTTCAGAAATGATCACTCTGCTGTTGTTATGAACGATGGGCTAAGCCGGCAGATGCTTCAATAGACTAACTTCCTCTCATGATGGATTAACTTGCGTCTGTTTGTCACCCGGAACGATAAGCCAAGCAAACTTAAATTCACCAAACTATGTAGCTGTCGCATGGGTTTTTTTGTCGCTTTCGACGTTTGCACATGAAGCTGATTCTGACGAGACGGCATCGTTTAGAACAATTAATAACGACTGAATTCACGGATTGCAAAGCCATTATTCGCAAATTCTGGCAGCTTATTGGACGGTTTTCATCTACCTAATTTAGTTTCGCCAAAGAGAAGTTCGCCGGAAGGAAAAATGACAAAGATGTATTACATTACTGAATTTTGTAGGAACGAGATCCGTGTTATGCACCATCTGGAGCTGGATGTTCTAAAGTGCCAAATTCCGCCGCTCTTCTGCGTCGTGAATATGGTTCAATTAATTCCTTCAGCTTCTTTTCTGTTTCACTGTCTAGTCCTTTAAAACGATAATATACAACAAAGCGCAAATAATTTCGGTAAAACTCAAGGTTTATAGAAAATTTCAATCTTAAAATTGAAAAAAAATGAAAAATCAACATTTCTGAATGCAGTTATATTAGTCACAGAGAAATGCAACCAGCTGTGCTATACGTTGCTGTGAATTTGACTTAAGTAGTAGCAATTTGATCCTCATTGAAGATAAAGCAAGCCACTGAAAAAAAATCAGGCAGAATTCCTCTCTTATTGGTTATACATCAAAATCAGCATAAATGTAGAATAGACGCTTTGAGAAGTGAAATCAGCTAAAAGTCAGTGAAGTGACAATAAATGACATGAGATTTTCGTGTTGAATTTGCAGTCATGCATTTTAACTTTTAGTGCTAAAAGAGGATTTGCACTTTGAGTTTTGATAGAGCGTCATAGGTAGACGGTGCAACAATAAACGAGGAGCACGGTGGCAAACAGATGGTACAAGACATCCTGATTATATATATATATATATATATGTATATA
>NW_008751724.1:893381-898961 GCF_000715545.1 Opisthorchis viverrini
ATATATATGTATATATATATATATATGTATATATATATATATCAATATATACTATCGAATATGATGAAGTAAAACTCAAAACTGTGCTCTGTTCAAAATTTCATCACTCACGCGATGCATCAGTCACTTCGGACATGATGAGAAATGTGGCCAGTACAACAATAAATAAACACCTGTTGAACCTGAAGAAACGCAGGTGCGATTTAATGTGGAAGTTTATTCAATAACAGGGGACGCATTTTTACTCACGTAGATAAAGTATAAAGTTTCAAAATAATATACACGACGAACTGACTTCGATATTCAAGCATCATTAGACTTACATGTTTTAGTTCGATTTCTGTCAGAGTATAAATCCTTTTATATCCAATCCAATCCACACTTACCCTTGAAATCGTGAGGATAAAACACTTTGAAGCAAATAAATCACGTTCCAATATCACGAAAAAATCAACTGCTGGTAATGGGTGACAAACTTGTGTTACATACCCGCATTAATTATGTCTATTGTTCTGGTTTTATCAATCGGATAGCGTTAAAGTTCATGTACCAATTGATGAAACGTGCTTTGGGATATAGCTCGAAACACCTGTTTGTGAAAGTAGCCTCGGAAAATTTGTTTGATTCAATGGTAGGTCACACGAATTTTTGAGCACGTATTGTGAATGTCCACCAGCTGGGACAATTTGGACAAACTCTGCCTGACTTGATAGTGTACGGATCTATGCGTTAAAGCGTAGCTTCAAGTGGTTTTTGCTTCAATATCTGTTGTGCTCTTGGTACAGCCTTGAACTTGACCGAGGTGCGCCAAGAATTATAGATGATATGTCGTTAGTCATCAGATTTCTCTACCAGCAATTGGGATTCTCAGTATAAGACATGTCTGAGGAAAAGCTGATATCAAATGAGGCTAATTATCGTGAGAACCAACGAACCAACGAACATCCGATCAACAAGCAATCTGGGCAAGATGGTTGCCAAAAATTCAACACCGCCACTAAATCCTACTCTTCTATGATTAGAATAGCTCTCAACAGACGACCGTAATCTGCTGATGAAGTTGCATACCACCCACAACAACTACAGTTCATTCACGAATATTTACGAAAACACTTCATTAAACTTGACATAACCTAATGGTAGGGGGTCAGCAAATTACAAGCGTCAGCTGTACAGTCCAGCTTTGAGACCGGCCAAGATTCAAACGGACACCCTGCTAGTATCTAGTGTATGCAGCATTGTAACCCGCAGGTCGCTACGATCCCGGTTGGCATTTGGAATTCATCTGAACGCAGAACTCCTTGGAAATCCAGGTCTTTTGAAATCCGGTAATACTGAAGGAGAACACGAGATGTATGGTGTGCATAAGAAGTTGACAAACGATATGACTGAAAATGAAGTGAATCTATGCGAAAATATGCGAGCTAAATGATTTGGGCCGGAAGATTGACGATGAGCGACACATATTTGGAGCACAAACGCTAGTTAGAATAATAGAATAACCAGTCATACAACTCATCGTCAATTGTTACACCGAGACATCTGATGCATTTACAAATTGCATAACGACGCCCGTTTCACACTGTCGAGTTAATGGTATCATCAAAAGTGTCTTTGGAGATCTGCTTCAAGTCTACTGACTGCAAAAATATGTGTTAAAAACTATTCGAGAATAGCTGCAGCAAAAATTGATTTGTTGCACAAAGTTCCCTTGTGAAATCAAAACTTGTGGTGATTGCTGGCGAAGGGAACATTCTTGGCATACGCCGCTGTTCGCCCATTACAGCTAAATCTCATTTCAATCCACCAGACTTCCATTATCCCACTTCCGGTATAAAAAATGCTGTTCTATCAACTTTGTGCTGGGCGAAATTCGGCACCTATAACCCTGGTGCGTATTGTTCACCGACTACGTTGTACGGCGGCTCGATAACTTTCCTCCGTTTTACGTCACTGGACAGCTAACAAGCATTCCTTGATCACTTATACAGCCATTCTAAAAGTAGCTTCCTGGATATCCCGGTCCAACGACCTTACCGTATGATGCCCAAAACTCGGTCGATATTGTTGACTTTTCACAAGATCATGGGTGGATTTTTGGTCCATTGACCACCATTTCACGGTCACAAGTACCCAGGATTAATGACAGTCTCCAGGTGTGGTCACATTCGGTGATCGACGCTCGTTGCTCCACATCCACTTGACAATTTCAACGGAAATTTGCTGACAAAATGATGCGCAACGCAATTTGTTGCTTCTGCTCAGGAATTCGAAGATTCCACAAGTAGAAATGAACAATTCGCTCTACCTTGACCTATGAAACATGTCTGATCGATTTCGCAATTCGAAGAGTACTCAAGTTCTGTGGACACTGAGTATGAAACTGGCTCAAAGTATGTTTGAATGACAGTAGTTAACCTACCTTGTACCAAAAATATGTACCCTGCTTGCGTTACTTGAGCTGAAGCAGAGGACGGAGCTACGGAATATTCGTATATCGCAGGTTTTCAAAGATATCCGGCGTAATGTTATCAACAAAACCATTTGGCTCGGATTACTGGCGGCTTAATGACACTACGGCACTGAAACACAAACAATAGACAAAGCGTCTTGGCTTTGTGCAAGAGTCTGGGAACCCTATCTACACGTAAAACACTATCCCGGCTGGGAAGATGCTTGTGATATTTTCAGAGCCATCAGGTGACTTCGAATATGATGGCATTTTAGCACGCGCTGGCTCAACATTCGGCAGAGTGGTAAGTAACGCTTCTTCCATTCAGTTACCTAATTCTTCGCTATAATGCCACACTGTGCTTTCCCCACGAAGTAGCTTTCTAGAAAGGATCCGTCTGTTTTCATGGATAAAACGACGGTGAACAGTTAATAGAAGCTACAACATGTGAAGTTAGTCGATCCTCTTAATTTAGGTATACTCTCTCCAGGTGTGGGAGTATGGGTCATCAGTGGTACTGGACACTCCCACGGATGCCTTACCAGTGGCTTCTTTGCGTTTTCTCATTTAGGTAGTGTTACGATCAAAGGGAGTGTTTTTGAACTTGAGTATACGGGACATAAGACCCACTGTTCAACTGCAGAAAATAATGAACAATATCGTTTTCTTAACCAAATCTTCTTGTTGGTGCAAACGGGGAGTTCATGAAACAGACCCGGAGCTACAAGCGATCCAACCAGGCAGAGGGATTCTATAACCACCAGCGAGTATATACTATTGGTCACACGAATGTTCTGTAGGGCTGACGGCTTAGTGATCATTCCTTGGAACACTTAATGCGCGTACAAACGGGTTCTGACGGCCTGAGCTTCGGTTTTGTTGGCGAAAGATGATTGCCCCAGTGATGACCGGGCACTAGTTTTGGACGGATCTCAGGTAAAGATTCGGCTAGTAATGTATTCTAAATGCAGAGTTAGAGATGATCACGCATGCAGTTACTGGTTGTCGTCAGGACTATACATTAATTAATCATAGCACTCATTTGAACGATGCTCATCATGTCCTTGAACAATTATTCAAATTGATCCACAGTATGTTAGCAATTGAGATTAATTCTCTCATAGTAAACTGCATGCGTTGAACCACACTGGAACGCCAGACACGCACGGACTGGACGCACCAAGTACCACTTACGAACCCCGGACAATCCATTCAGAGCCTTCACAGAGGAGACGAGATGATTCAGATATGTCTGGTTTGCGCTGGTAGAGCAGGAATGACACGCTGTCCGTGTTTATTTTGACGTCCAGACTTCAGAGCTTGATACACTCAAGTGTATTCAGTTCTGATAGCCTCTATTGATTTGAATTAAGTTGAAGTCAACCAAAAGGGAAAATGCCATGGATTTATTTATTTTGTTGCTTACATATGGTAGGGGTTTTTGGGAACGAGACCAGTGTTATGCATCCGCTTGGGCCGGTTGTTCTCCTGCGCCAGGTTCATGAGCCACTGCGCTTTGCCAATACTCTTCAATAAATCCATCAGTTTTTTTCTTTTCTTTTTGCTACCTTCAAGGGGAGAAAATACAATAAAGCTCAGGACCATTCTGTGAATATCGAATTATGATGATAGATAAATTTGACCCGTAAAGGTGAAAAGACGCAATCAAATTTCCAGTAAACACTGAAACTCAGCATTTCTGGTCATAGTTGTATTGGTCACAGAAAAATAGAATGGCGGAACATAAAAAAACTAGTTTTGCTATAAGTTGCTATGATGTTGATTTGCGTATTGGCAATATGCTCCTCACCAGATGCCATCACTGTACTACTGGGCAAGGATCGACCGCAAATTCTCTCTGAAAGGTTGCACATCGAAACCAGGATCAACGTGCAATGTTTTTTGTTCGATAGTGAAAATATCCCCAGGTGACAAGCTATGACTTCGGATTTCGGAGTTATACTCCCAATCATGCAATATAATTTCGGATGTTGATAGGTTCCCTCGGAGGTGTTTTGATCTTGTGTGATTAGTAGGCGAAGACATAAAGTGCGATGAAGATATTCGACAATTTCCTTATTGAAAATTTCGTACGACTATGCCAACCCGTAAGTACAACCGATGTGGTGTAATTGTATACCCACACAAACTATGGTCTATGCAGAATACAGGCAACTGGGGTATGCATAACAAAATGTGTGAACTGGAAAGCAGAATAAAATACGTGGTCGGTTCAGAAATGCGTCACTCACGCGATGCATCAGTCACTTCGGTCATGATCAGAAGTATGGCCAATAAAACGATGAATACACGCCTGTTGAACCTGAAAATGCAGATTTAACCACTGAAATTTCATTCAAAACAAGGGACCGCATTGTTACTTATCTGGATTATATATGCAGGTTCAAAAGAATAATGATGTCCAGTTGACTTCTGTGTTCACGCATCTCCAGACTTACATGTTTAGGTTTGATTTCAGACCAGATATCGAGCCTTTTATACCTCAATTGGTGTTTTTCTTTTCCACCAATACATCCCCCACTGACCGAAATTCCGGAGGTGAAGCAAATTGGAACACATAAATCACGTACCACAAAACTAGCACGACGAGAAAAATCGACTGCTAGTATTGCTTGGCAAATTTTGTTACATCACTCTGATACTTTTGCTGGTTATGGTTTTATTCATCAGGCAGGCGTCAAAGCTCATGTACCTATCGATAAAACGTGCCGTTGGATAGAGCTTGTGACACCTGTTCGTGGAAGTTGCCACGGAAACGGTGTTTGATTCCATATTACGTCAAACGAATTTCCGCTCGTGTTGTGGAAGCTCGTGAAGTGTGACAATTAAGACAAACTCTGCCTGCATTATCATAATCATCATCATTATCATCATCGACAGCGTCACATCAGTATTCCAAACCGATGCTTCACTGCCGTACAACGATGATTTATTTGAAATCCTTATTGTAAGGAAGCGAATAAAGGTGAACGGCGAAGGTGCCTATGCCGCCAGACACTCACTCAGGCGATCTGGATAGAAACTGATAACAAGAATGCCACTTTCATCGGTTGGCAGCCATATCTTGTAGCGTCTCCAACCAGGCACAGTGAGGATCACGCGGTCTT
>NW_008751724.1:899259-903194 GCF_000715545.1 Opisthorchis viverrini
ACTGTAGCTTGATACACACGTCCCTTCAGATTCAGGGATAAACCCTTCTGACGCCATGGGTGTGTCAAATTAGAAAACGCGGCCCGAGCCTTGCAGATTCGTGCATTCGCCTCATCTGTCACACTACAATCAGAACTAATACAACTTCCAGTTATATAAAACGCTCAGCAATTTCCAGTACCTCTCCCTGGATTGCTAGTGGCGTGTTCAGTGACTGCTCGGCCACAAGCTTGACCTTACACTTTGTAGGTGCAAAGTGCATACCAAGGACGGGATTGACTTTGGTCAGTTCATCCAAGAATAATTGCGCCTTCTCCACCTCTTCGAACATGAGAACAATGTCGTCTGCATATTCCAGATCGACAAGGTTTTTTCCACAGGCTATTTGAACACCAGGGTTTTAGAGACCCTTCAGCGTTCGTCTCATTATTTCATCGATCACAAAGTTAAAAAGGAACGGAAAGAGTGGGCATCCCTGACGGACACCGCTTTGTGTACGGAAACTTTTGGAAGGCTCCCCGTACACTCTTACACGTCCGGAAGTCTGAAAATACAAATAACGTATTACGTTCACAAACTTCCGGGGCATTCTTTGGTGAGCAAGCGTCTCACATCCATCAGACGAGTCAAATGCACCTCGAAAATCCAGGAATACTAGAATTGAGAACGAAGAAGGTAGCGAACAAAGCTTGTTCTCTTGACTTCGTTCTCTCTCTTCTCTTCGTTCTCATGACTACAACGGGTATATTCAGCCGCTTGAGACAATACTAAAATTGTGGGTCACTTATACGTATGGCGTTGTTCTAGCACCTGACGCAGTGTGAAGATTCGGTCAACCCAACCCCTACCCGGCCGGATTCCCGCTTGCTGTTTTCGAGTCAGTATCTCACGAGCCACCGTAAGGCGGCGAAGCACAATTGACGCCAACATTCTCGTTACAACCGGGGTCAGGCTGACTCCCCTGTGGTTACCACAATCACTACGCGCCCCTTTTTTTGAACGCGAACTCGATCACCGACAGATTCCGTTTTCCTAATGCAAGCTAGGGGACCGGACAAGCGCTGGCTGACAACTTCACGTCCGTCTTTGAAAGTGTGGGTTGGAGGTCATCCGGACTGGGAGCTTGGTGGCACTTGAGAGAACATATACAGTCGTAGGTGATTCCACGCTCTCCGTTCAGGGTTGTACTTCATCTGTTGGCTCCAGATCAGTGCCAGCTATTGGCCACGGCAGTTCTTGTTCGAAGTATTCAGCCCACCGGTCGGGGCATTCTTCTTTATTCGAGATGAAGGTTCCATTATGATGCTTGATGGTTTCGCTCACAAGTGGTTTCCGGGGACCGGTCGCATGCATCGGCTGAAATAATCTTCTTGCTTTAACGGTTTTCTGGCACCTTCCATTCCTCTGGCTCCCTGTGTCCACCATACTTCACGGTCGGCTCGCACGTTCACTTCAACTTAGAGTCTGATACTTCTTCCCACCGGGTTATGTTCGGGACCGGCTGGGATATTTCCTCGAGGTGTAAGTTGTGACATCGTTCGGTCTGATATCCAGTGCTTGGGTGCGTCTGATTGGGTCGCGCCACAGGCAAGATTCCCAGCACTATGCAAAGAGGTGGCAGTCTCTCGCCAGCATGAGTTCACCTCTGATGGTGAAGCATTTGTAAGAGACTATAAGATGATTTGGTAAGTTCGTCTGACATCCGGATCTGCCAGTCTTTCAGTTGCCAGGCGATTGGTCCGCACCTGACCTGGCCCCGGAAAACGTAGGGAGAAGCGACTCCGGACGAGCGGGTGATCAGAGTCCACAAATGTGTTCCAAAACGACCAGTAGTCAGTTATTGGTCCGCACCATGGGTAACTGATGGCATTGTGGTCAATTTGAATTTGTGGCCAGCCTGCCGATGAAGGACACCAGACAAGCGGTATGGGTAACTGATGGCATTGTGGTCAATTTGAATTTGTGGCCAGCCTGCCGATGAAGGACACCAATTGGACAAGCGGTTTGAGCTATTTAAGAAGTTCGTACTGCATAAAAGCAGTCTGCAATCAGCACACAGCTGGAGCAATCTTTCACAATTGTCGGTACCTACCGAGTCCAGTCCATGTCGACCTCCTAATCGAGTCTCAGATACACCAAGCCCGCACACTTGTGGATTCATATCTCCGGCAGCCACCACAATGTCTGAGCATTTAGCTCACAGCAGCAGGGCATTCAGGGCGCGTAAAGCCTGTCTTTGACGGCGTCGGGGCTACAGAGAGTTGAGGCGTAGGCAGACACAATCTATCAACTTGCTGCATGTGAGACACATTCACAGACCTTGCCAGACGAAACAATTTGCACAGAGGCAAATGTAGCGGACATTTACATGTTCCCTCAACCAGCGTCACCTAATTTGTCCAGTATATGCGTGCGTACTAGATCCCGCGACTGACCTGCTATACAGGTCAGTTCCTGTCTTGTACGCATCGGAACAATTCATGTTTTATACACACGTCAAACTCTCCCATATAAGAACAGAACACAATCAAACACCAACACACACTAACCCTCACGCTCACTCGCGCGTCGGAACACAGACCGGCTTGACACAACAACAACCGCGGACAACTAGGAACGTGTAGCAGTGAATCTGCCAAGAGAAACACGATTACCTGCGCCCAAACCAACTCGGTGGAACTATTGTAACTTCCGCTCAGAACGATAAGTCCCTCATTTGTACATTTCCAATTTTGGTGTTGTATTCGACTCAATTAAGGTGTTGTAACCTAACGCTCTTAAAACAAATTTTATTAGTGTTGTTTTCCAGCCTTCTGATTTATCAAGTGGCTTTTGTTGTTAACAATAGAGAACACTAATAATTAGTGAGCCCGACGTGACAATACCATGTCAGCTCCTCTTACACATGTCATTCCCTCACCTTCAATTGCACCGACACCCAACATCAACGCCACCTCTGTTCATCTTCCACCATTCTGGCACCACGACCCATGCATCTGGTTCACACAAGTTCAAGCTCAGTTTGCCCTTCGCGGAATCACCCAAGAGCATACTATGTATTACCATGTGCTTGCAGTACTCTCTCCTGAAATCGCAGCCGACTTACGCGACATTTTAATGGACCCTGACGGCACCAAGCCCTATACTCAATTACGTACCGCCGTCATTAAACGCTGTAGTTTATCTGAACATAAACGACTGGAACAACTACTGAGCGGAGAAACTCTCGATGGCTCTACCCCGTCTCAACTGTTGCGACGACTTTACAACATCATGGGGGACCGTAAAATTGATGAAGCCTTGTTTAAACAGCTTTTTCTGAAACGCTTACCCGCCCACGTACAATGAATTCTCGCTTCCAGTTCAGATGTTCCACTCGCTGGACTTGCCAACATAGCAGATAAAATCCTCGAAATTCAACCATCTTCCATAACATTTCCTCCGTTGACGCATCAGATTCTATGTCTGCCCTTCAAGATCGGCTCGATCAATTAGTTAATCAGATCGCGACTATCCGTATAAACCGATCCCAACCGTGCCCTCGGGCATCCTTTCGTTCACGTTCCAATTCACGTTCACATTCATCCTCCCGAGGACAAGCATATTGTTGGTATCACAGTACATTCGGACACAGAGCACGGAAGTGTACACAACCATGCTCTTTCCAGTCAAGTCACCCGACTTCTTTCACAACACCGAGGAAACCCACGGGCCGAACTATAGAGGCGAGTAAAGTTGTAAGCCCAACACATATAACTCCCCGCCTCACAATCGTCGACAAACCCTCCGGTCTCAATTTTTTGGTAGACACTGGGGCTGATATCAGCACTATTCCCTTAAGTGCCGTTTCCGGAAAACCCATCCCCTCTTCTTTTACACTTACCGCCGCAAACGGTTCTCCCATTAAAACTTACGGACAGCGCACTCTACGACTA
>NW_008751724.1:905507-906551 GCF_000715545.1 Opisthorchis viverrini
TATGTGGACTTCACCCCTCCATATGGTTCCCAAGCAGTCATCTTCCGACTGGCGCCCTTGTGGAGACTATCGAGCACTCAATAATGTCACCATACCTGGCCGTTACCCCATCCCACATCTTCATGATTTTTCTTCTACATTGCACGGATGCACCGTTTTTTCCCACCTTGACATTCTCCGTGCTTATCATCATATCCCTATACATCCTGAAGATGTTCATAAAACCGCTATCACCACGCCTTTTGGGTTATTTGAATTTTTGCGCATGCCCTTTGTCCTTCGTAATGCAGCACAAACATTTCAACGTTTTATTGACCAGGTACTACGTGGTCTTCCTTTCGTTTTTGCGTACCTTGACGATATTTTGGTTGCTAGTACCACACCTGAACAACATGTAGAGCATTTGCGTGCTGTGTTTACTCGTTTATCGGAATATGGTGTCGTAATTAACGCTCAAAAATGTGTTTTTGCTTCTTCTTCACTATCTTTTCTCGGACATACTATTGACCACACCGGAATTTCACCGGTCGCCGATAAACTCGATGCTATCCGTAACTTTCCATTTCCTTCTTCGGTTAAACAAGTCAAACGTTTTTTAGGGATGATTAATTTTTATCGTCGTTTTATTCCAAACGCTGCAAAACATTTGGTACCTTTCACTAACATGCTGTCTGATAATCCCCTCCCTAAGAAGTTACATTTTGATAACACTCACAAACAAGCTTTTGAACAAATTAAGTCTTTGTTAGTTGATTCTTTAAAACTGTTTCATTTACAACCTGATGCCCAGTTGTCGCTTTGCCTTGACGCCTCTAATGTAGCCATGGGAGCAGTCCTGCAACAATCTGTTCGAGACGAACATGAACCACTTGGATTCTTTTCCAGGAAACTGTCACCCGCAGAATCCCGCTACAGCACTTTTGGTCGAGAGTTACTCACTATT
Source organism: Opisthorchis viverrini (assembly GCF_000715545.1). Lineage (NCBI taxonomy): Eukaryota > Metazoa > Platyhelminthes > Trematoda > Opisthorchiida > Opisthorchiidae > Opisthorchis > Opisthorchis viverrini. Next base: position 906,451 of record NW_008751724.1, read on the forward strand.
TATTCAGCTATTCGACATTTTCGTCACTTTCTTGAAGGTAGACAATTTATTGTTTTTACCGATCACAAACCTTTAACTTTCGCACTACTGGCCAAACCTGA
>NW_008751724.1:907615-929019 GCF_000715545.1 Opisthorchis viverrini
GGAACTATTGCAACTTCCGCTCAGAACGATAAGTCCCTCATTTGTACATTTCCAATTTTGGTGTTGTATTCGACTCAATTAAGGTGTTGTAACCTAACGCTCTTAAAACAAATTTTATTAGTGTTGTTTTCCAGCCTTCTGATTTATCAAGTGGCTTTGTTAATTAACAATAGAGAACACAAATACAACTATCAACAGGTATCAAGTCAAGCTCGTGCTTCCTTCGCGTGGCATGGCAGCTAGCGAAAGGGTGGTGGCTTTTGTTGTTAACAATAGAGAACACAAATACAACTATCAACAGGTATCAAGTCAAGCTCGTGCTTCCTTCGCGTGGCATGGCAGCTAGGCACCGAAAGGGTGTTACAGCTGAATGATTATTATTATAACCAGTCAAGCTATGATAATTCCGCCCTTGACTTGAGGGGATACCAAGCCCTGCACATCTCATTGCAGGAGCAGAGGTGCGCAGCCGGAAGCGAGTGGTGACTGATGGGGCGGTTAACTCAATCACTGTATTCGCATCTTGAATTCTCGTTTCTGAGACACAGCACACACCAATGTGAGAGAAAGAGCAGCTTGTTGCCCTGCTTGCCTGTCCTGTATGCAGCAAATAAGGCGACCCGGCTGATGGCACTACGCGACGACAGATGTGGCATGAGTTTTTAAATTTGTATGTGCCTTCAATGGTTGTACGAGGGATGGGACAATGCCAGGGCGCCCACACCTATTTTTATTAGTTCTAACTGCGCTTCAATTGGCCACTTGACATGCCTGACCTGATGGTGTACGGAAATGTGGGTTTAAGTCCAGTGTCAAGAAGTTTTTGCTTAAATATCTGCTGTTCACTTGACGCAGGTTAATGCTTAATCAGCATAAGCCAGGAATTCTGGATGATTCATCGTCAGTCGATAGGAATCTATATACGTAATTATGATTATCAAGAGGAGTCATGTTTTCAAAAAGCTGATATCATGTGGGGCAAGTTGTCGTGAGGAAGCCGGACGCCAAGCTTTGTGGACGAACCAACGACCACTCGATCAACAAGCAATCGAACGAATGGGTCGCCGAAAGTCAAAACTGCCAATAAATTCCGCTCTTCTATGCTTGAAATAGCTCTCAACGGACCATCGTCATTTGCCGATAAACCTGCAGACCACCCACGACAACTACAGTTCATTCGCAAATATTTGCGGAAATACTCCATTGAAATTGATGTGACCTGACGCCATCCGATCAGCATCCTGCAAGCCTGAGCTGTATAAACAAGTTTTCAAACCGCCAAGAGTCAAACGGATTCCCTACTAGTGAAAGGTGGAATGCCTTTGCTAGGAAGTTATTTATTAGAAAATGTCAACTGACCGGTTACAAACTATTCGACAGGGAAGTAAAACTCTCTCATTTGCATCGTGTTTACAAACACTGAGCATTCATATTCTCTTGAACGTGTCTTCCTGAACTACCCTGGATATTCCTTGACTGCAGCTCAAATCCAAGCAACTGCTTCGAAGTGACTCCGTGAATTCCGCAACAGATCCCACTTTACAAGAGACGCAAAGCGATTGGATGATTAGGAAACACCACTGGCATGCCTCCCCTATCAGTTGTATCAGCGGTCCACAACTTCCCTCTCTAAAGGTCGTTTGGTTGCCATCGGTTTTCATTAACCTCCGTCACGTCAGCTTCAGCACGTGTCCAGTCGGCCGCTTTTCGTGTGTATCATGCCAATTACAAAGCTGCGTCCCATCTACTGTTTTCAATCCCCGACCATCGTGAATTGTATAGACGTTCCTCCGGCGGTCTATAAGGACAAACCGCCCTTGCTATCGACTGCCTAGCTTCCGCGACCAATGTTCACTCCGACCAGGATTGTGATGATCCTTCCGCTTGAACTTCATGCCTATGAGTGATGTTCGTGCCTTTCTGCTGGCCGTTTTTTGTCCAGTCCTATACTGAACTGCGGTCAATTTTTATCGAGCACCACTTCTTCCTTGCTTCAGCTCCTCTGAAGACAAGCGTGTTGCCCGCCAAAACCCTATTTCCCGATCAACCGTAGGCCGCGGATTTCGACCGTACATGAGCATGAACGGGGACTTGCCTGCGGCTGGCTGTATGGAAGCACGATGAGCTAGCAACATTATTGGCGAGTTCAGTTCCCAGTCACCTCCATGGGCTGCAAGCCGCTCCCTGGTGGTTCGACTGTTACCTTCGGTTAGGGCATTTGTTTGTGGATGTTATGGTGCCATTCTTAGCCGTATGATACCCAGCAAGCAATTCCGAAACTCTTCGCTCTCGAAGCAAGGCCCCTGATTGTTTAGGGTCATTTTGGCTTCCGATGGTTGGCCACAATGTGACGCATTACAAATACGCCGATCGTGAATTTGGCACGGCTATCAGGTCGATCCACCGCGACAGGTGTTCCGTTATTATCTCAGTGTATTGATTCCCGCTAGGTGTCACCGGAAATAGGCCCATGGCATCAACGGGCCACAACTCAACGATTTCTGAGAGAGGAATAGGCCCCATGGAATGGTTTGCCCCTGTCGTGTCCCCTTTCATCAGTTGGCAGTGCTCACAAGACTCAACGTAATCCATCACCTCAATTCACATCCCGGGCCAGTAGGCCCACTGCCGAAGTAAGTTGTACGTCTTCGTGCACCCTGTATGTGCCATCTAATGGTACTGGACGATAAGATTCCGTCTCAAGACGCTAGGTATCACAGGCAACACAACTTCGAATCGGCGGCGTTCCAGGAAATTATGCCAGCTTCATTCAGACTCAGCCAATCAAAGTGACTCTGGAACGTTTCCAATTCCTAGTCTTCCTCTCCATTCTCAGTGTTCCTTCCATCCAACAAGGCGGCTGCATCCTTCCGTAATACAGGTTTATGGCGTCGGATTTGCGCTAACCTTCCGGGATCCATTTCGTCGACGAAGCCATTGGCACCAGTCATGAATCTGGGGACTTCATCTTCAGCCTCTGGTCCAATCGACCAAGTGGTTCTCAATCCCAGGCACGTGCTGGATTCTGAAGTAGTGCACTTGCTACCGGAATGCCCAGTGCGCGAGATTTCCGCGAGGATCTCTGGTGGTGCTGATACACTCCACGGGTTTTTGGTAGATTTTGACATGAAATCTTTGTCCCACCAGATATGGCCTCCACTTTTTAAGGGCCCAGTAGATCGCTAAATATTCCTCTTCAGTGGTCGAGTACTTCTGTTCAGTGTTATTTCGGACATGCTGGCATATTAGATAACTCCATCCCTCTGCTTTAGGACTGCACCGCTGCCGCGAACACTAGCGTCCTTTGCAATAGTGAACATCTCTCCGAACCTGGGCAGCTCTAGGGTCAGTTGCTGATCGAACATCCGCCCTTCAAAAAGATCGAAAGTCTCCTGTGCTTCTACCGTCTCCTCAAATTCCAATTTTACCCGAGCATGTCGTACAGTGGAGCGGCCATCTTGTTGAGCTCCTTAACCAACTTGCTGTAGTATGGTGGTCGTTGGCTTGTTCGCTGAGCTGGGCAATTTGATTGCAAACGTTTCATCATCAATCGAGGTGAAATGATCAGTGCGTTATTGTGGAGCGTAGGAGTGCGTAGTGGTGGGTTGGTGGTTGTGCTGTAGTATGCTGCTCGTCCAAGCTGCTGCCGAACTGGGAACAGCGAAATCCCCCATGTTTGCCGATTGTTCTGGCAGTGGGCTAACTCCTACTTGACCCTCGTTTATGAGCCAGTAGTGTCACCGAACTCCGCGCGAGCTTTACCTTGGCTTCATTTATCCGCTTCAATAGAGCCTTCAAGTGAACTACGCAATCTGGTCCCGAATTGCTGTACACAAAGTTATCGTCTCTGTATACAGCAACATTTAGTAGTCCCTTCGTTAAACAAGGCACAAATCGCCGGAAGGTGAATGGCGCCCCAGACAAGCCAAACGGCATTTGTCTAAATTGATTCTGGGTGTCCCCAAACTTAAACGCCGTTTTCTCCCGGTCCTTGTGCCAGTATCCGGAACGCAAGTCGAACACAGTGAACCACGGAAGAGAACATTACGGAATATTCCTCGACCACGGAACATACTGACGGTGCGTAACAAGAGGGAAGCTTTCGGACGCGCAGCTCACTCATGGCAGCGCTTGGATAAACTTCAAGCTCTGTTGCGCCATATCTAGTCACGACCTTTCCCTGCCTTAGATCAATCACGGAATCTGTACCCTTGAGAACATCTGCCCCAAATGTTTACTCACTTATGTATGGGCTGATCTGGAACGCGTGCTGTACGGACTTGTCGCCTAGGCGCGATGGTGCATTGAGAATCCGTCAATCTTCGGTCGACATCCACCCATAGCTCTCACGGCTAGCGCGCAAGGTCTGCGTTCCGCTTGGTTCCATCTCCGCCTCAGCGACATACCTGCTCTTGTATCAACCAAACATAACTCCCTCCTTCCGTCCATCTCGATAATGGCCTGTATGGTAGCTTACGTCAGTGCGCTAATTGCGACCCACCCAGGAAAAGAGGAGTACTCTAAAATTTTATTAGTTACAGGTGATCGGGTACGGGGACCATGGTTCTTCCAGTGGTCAGGCTTACCACGCATGTAGCACGGGCTCGTTCGAGCGATCCTCCGCGATTCCTTCTTCACGGCTGCAAGCTGTTCCGCGAGTTGTTCCACCCTGGTCTGCAGTTCCTCCACTGGTGAACCATTCCTCCTCTCCTGCGACTGCAAATTGGCCAGTGGTGCCTCGAGCAGTTCCAGGGCAAGACACACCAGCTCTTCGACACTCAACTGCCGTTTGCTCGCACCAACCGCAATTGTGCATCGAGCCTTGGAAACACACCTTCGACGAACCGGTTGGAAGAAACTGGTGGCGCGACACTCCGTCCAGTCTCGGCAAAGCCCGATCCAGCGACTGCTGCAGGGCGGCGAAGAACATGGTCGGGTTAGATCCAAGTGCCATCCTGGCCGTCTTAAACCGCCTCATAGCCTCCTGGTGGTCGACCGGAGTGTCAAACTACGCTGCAAGGACTTCCTTCGCGGCGGCACAAACCGTCGTCCGAGGGCCCCATCTGGCCACATCCAAGGCCGCCTTCGTCCGGCCCCTGAGATGGGTCTTCAGCGTCGCCAAATTGCCTCCTTCGGTTTCCAATCCAGCAGCCCCGCATTCTCAAAGTCATCCGAGAAGGTCCAAACAAGCCCCAAGGGATCTTCACTCTTATCCTCGAGACGGCTACAAATGAGAGGAAGAAGGCCTTTGCTGCAGATTTATTTATTAGAAAATGCCAACTGACCAGTTACAGACTATTCGACAGGGAAGTAAAGGTCTCTCATTTGCATCTTGTTTACAAACAATGAACATTCACGGTCTCTTGAAGCGTCTTCCTGAACTTTCCTGGATATTCATCGACTGTATCTCAACTCCAAGCAAACGCTTCAAAGCGACTCCGTAAATTCCGCAACAGGTCTCCCATTACAAGAGACGCAAAGCGAATTTACAATGAGGAGACATACAACTTGCATGCCTCGACCATCAGTAGTATCACCGTTACAATGTATGCAGCCTCATTACGCGCAGGTTGCTACGGTATCGGTTGGCGTTTGGGGTTCAGGAGAACGCAGGAGATTGACAATATCCTGGTCGGTTGAAATCCTGTCATACTGGAGCGGTGCTTCAGAGGTTAATGCACAGGTGAGTAAACGATATGGCTGAAAGTGAATTGAAGCAGTGGAAAGATATGCGGGCTACATGATTTAGTCTAAAGAATTCACGGCGAATGAGGTCACAGTTGAATACTTCGTTGGCCAGAGTGCCACCTATTTGGCAAGGTGCACAAGCGTAAGTTAGCATAAGCAGATATCCACCTCACCGTCGATTCGTACACAGAGATATCTGATGCAATTTTCATTGATTTTGGTTGCCTTAAATTAGCGGTTCGCAGTGCGAGACCAGGTTCATAATGTTGATCAAATGGTGTTGCCAGTTTTCTCTCCGAAGATATGCTTGTAGTCCACTGATTGCAAAAATATGCGTGAGAAACCATTCAATAATTACTGAAGCAAACTGCAATTTGTTGAACAAAATTCATTTGAGACTTGAAGACTGGTGGTGAAAATTCCGCGTACCTGAATAGTCGTCATTCAATGATTCGATTTTCTCAGGTAAAATGAAGGAGATGGCGGAACGGTAAAGCATCCCATGAACCTTCAACGCACAAAGGAGCGATCAGATATTCGGATACCGACAACGGCTGGAAAATCGGGCGTAGAAAATTAAGGGACATTTTCGATAATTGTAGCTCGGGGATTTTGTGGTTTTTCAACAGTTATTGCAGATACCCGTGAGGTTGGGTGTGTATAGCTATGAAAAGCCAAAATACTTAACGACATGACCAGTATGGTGCAGAGTTTTGTGGGGTTCGCAATATTGTAGAAGAGAATCAACGCGGCGTCGGAGGGCAGCGTTTCAAAACAAATCGTTTCACAAACCGTCATAAACCGTTATCATCAAGTATGGCACGCTTCCCAAAATCTTGATTTACGAGGGCTCTGATTAGAAAGATTGCTTTTTGGATAGATGTTATTCTGGCGTTTGCGGTACACTGCCAAATTAGCTAAATTGCACAGGCGTATATCAGCCAGCCTGCCACCTTTACCGAACGTTTGTGAAGAAACAGTTCGAGTCATTAAGCTTTGTATCAAAACGATCCTTGGTTTCCTGCTACCTGTGAGTTTATGTCCTAATTCCGGTTGGAACACAAATTCTATGGGGATGAGTGTGTAGACGCTAGATGACATCCAGTTTAGATTAAGACGTTATCTTATACAACGAGTTAAAGTAAATGATATCAGGCAAATGGTTTAATCACTCGAAAAATTGGCTTGAAGTCAAATAAGTTAACTGGTTGGGATTCAGACTAAAAAGCAAATATCTTGTTCAAGAAGAATTTTTGGGACACGTGACAGTCATTTCTAACGGATCCACTTATTAGATTTGCAACTGCTAATTTCAGTGAAAGTACACACTCCCCCGTAGAGGCCAAACGTTCTCTCTACAGATGTATTTGTTAGGTGAATTTTGTTCATTTATGTGTGATCACAAGCTCCGCTAGGTTTTACTCAGATCATGACGCTCGGTTCTTTTGGGAGCTTATCGAAAAAGTTATTGCGAACATAGTAGAAAGTTAAACCTTCCCTTTGAAGAGCAGATAGTCGGCACCGTTTGGCGTTTTCGATAGAAGCCAATAGGTCATGGCGGGTTCCGCAAACGCCTCACAAGGAAGTTCACAATCTCATTTTCCAAAAAGCCTATTTCCTTTCCAAACTCTGGTCTCTGCTGGTAAAATCGCAAAACGATCTCATGAAATTCATCATCGGACGGATTCTCAAGCGTGATAACTTCAAGTCGGGAACGATCACATGCTCAAAATCCATAAATGCAATAGAAATCAAAATGCAGTAACGCTTTCTTCCATATGAGACCACTTAGCCGGCCGATCGTCGCGCGTGCATCATGAAAATGTTTCCGGTGATGACATACTATTTTGATCGTTAGAAAATACAACAAATTTGCCGGGTCAAGATTCGAGCACAGTCGATATGACGGAGTTTCCGCAAGAGATTCAGTGGGTTTGTGATTCATGGACCACCATTTCACGCTCATAAGTATCCAGCGATAATGACCATCTCCACGTGTAATGATCACATGTGACAGTCGACGCTCGTTGTCACACACATTGTTGACAGTTCGACCGATAAATTGATGACGCAATTTTGGGCAAAGTAATTTGTTGCTTCGGCTCAGGAATTCGAAAACTCCACAAGCAGAAATGGACAATTCGCTTCACCCGGACCTGCAAAGGATGTCTACCCCATTTCGCAGTTTGAGAATACTCGCGTTCTGTTGACACCTAATATCACACAGAGTCAAGGAAGGATTGAAGTTTTTTATGAAACAGCCCCAGTGAAGAATTAAAGTTTGCTATAAAGTATTGGTTACAGGATGCGCTTTGAACAAAATTTAAGGAAAACGCCTATATAAGTTCTAACGCGAGAGAACTGAGTATTTCGAAGTATGTTTGGCATAGCAAACCTCACTCGGAATGAGCACCAATTCTTTGCTCTGCCGGTCAGTGTCTCGCCAGCTCGATGGTTAAATACACTCGACTTTAGTGCTGTATTATATTGCCCCTTAGGATCATCCACTCCAGCATGATCGATCACAGTTTTACGGCAGCAATAGCTGCATCACAACTTTGTTGTTTATTAAATGCTCAGTGGAGTTTCACTCCTGACGACTCGACTCTGACCAATTCAAAGGTCGTGTACTGAGTGTGACTTTCTACCTTATGAGCCAACTATTTCCGCAAGGCTGTGAGAATTGTACACACATGAATACACATGTGTTTCATTGTAATGTTTTGAGACGAGGTGATACTTAGTAGGAAGAATTCCTTTTGTTAGTATAGCCAATGTCTGCTAAGAAGTGAAGAATCACCCTACAGGTCGTTCATCCCAATGTGAGGTGCGCCCTGCTGATTCCGAACAAGGATGAAACGGCTGTACAGCATCTTGCGACTTTTTAGAATAGACGGCTCTCTCGGACAGGATCATCGCAGGTTGGATACCTACATTCAGCCGCAACTGGAACTTCGGAATCGGCCTTTTGTCCTAAATATTTCTCGACTTGAGCAGTGTTTTATCACGTACACTGGATCTCAAACTACAGATTCCTGTTTCGACTGCTTGTCAGTTACTCCATAATGCCGGATGTAGAATAGCCGATTAGCTGGTCCATGAGGGCTGGTAGTCCGATGAATATTTCTTGCCGCTAGACCTCTTGGTCAACAAGTATTCCCCCGTTCACGTTCTAGGAAGTTCGCGGGACAAAGTGTTTCCGGAATATCTATAAGCGCTGGATAGAGGAAAATGCAGCTCTCTTTAGAAATGATCACTCTGCTGCTGTTATGAACGATAGACTGTGCTGAAATATGCCTCAGTAGATTAATTTCCTCTCATGATGGATTAAATTGCATAGGTTTGTCACCCGGAACGATCAGCCAAGCAAAATTGACTTCACGAAATTATGGAGCTCGTTTTCGACGTCTGCACATGACGCCAATGCTGAAGAGACACCATCGGTGGGAATAACGAAGAGCGACTGAATTCACGGATTGCAGAACCATTCTTAAGATCTTCCGGTCGATTGTTGGACGGCTTTCATCGACTGTAGAAAATGCAATCAACTATGTGTAAGGCGCTTTCACTCCCAATTTGACGACGACTCAGATAGGGTTGTGTCAAGGAACAATCAAACAAAACGGTAAAATGCCAAGTGTGTATTTAGTGTTCTGTTCGTATAGGGTGATTTTTATTGCAATGAAACCTGATTCATGCATCACCTAGATTCGGTTTTTCCAAAGTTTCGGGTTTCTGAGCTCTTCTGCGCCGCACGTATTGATCAATTGTATACGCAAGATCTTGTCCTTTTTCGTTGCCTTCTATATACAGTGAGAAAACAGAGAAAGCCTGACGAACTTTTTGTGCAAATCAACCTAATGTCATTGAAATGCTTCAATCCTCAAGGTGAAAATTACGTGAATAATTTTTTTAAATGCCTCCGAAATTAAACATATCTAAATGCAATAACATTAGCAAAAATAGTATAAACGAACAATTAGCTGTGGTATAGGTTGCTGTGAATTCGGCTTGTGTAGAGGCAATTTGGTTCTGATTGAATGATGGCACAGCACTGCCGGGGAAATTACTGATCAAGAATTAACCGGAGACCCTTTTTTTATGGGAAGTACACCAAAATCAGCACAAATGTAGAATACGTGCTTTAAGAAGCGAAATCAGCTGAACCGTCTTCGCAGGTGACGAGAGGTGACATGGGATTATGGTGTTAAGTCATGCGCTTCAACTTTTAATGCTGGAAGAAAATTTTCTGCCGAACAGGTTTTAAATATTGTCTGCGATAGGCATGGCCACAACAAACGATGAAGATACTCGATAATTAGAAAAATTAAAAATCTTGAAAGACGACGTGAGTAGGTAAGTACAACCATTCTGGTGTAAGTATATACCAATATAAACTACTGACTACAATTAAACCACGGACGTGCGGTATGCAGAACCTGTTTTGCTGATTGCAAAGGCAAACTCAAATCTGTGCGCTGTTCAAAAATACGTCACTCACGCGCTCCACCATTTACTTCGGACATGATGAGAAGTGCGGCCAGTACAGCGATGAATACACGTCTGTTGAACCTGAAGAAGCGAATTCAATTTACGCTGAAATTTCCTTCAAAACCAGGGATCGCCTTGTTAATTATGTGGACAAAATACAAAGGTTCATACAAATAGTAATGTCAAATGACTTCGCCATTCATGCATCCTAAGACTTACATGTTTGGTTTCCATTTCAGACCAGATATCGAGGCTTTTATATCTCAACTGGTGTAGGGATTTCCCACCCATACATCGCACACTGACCACTGAAATTCTGGAGCTAAAGCAACTTGGAGCAAATAAATCACGTTCCGGAAACCAATGTTAGAAAATTCAACTGCTAGTATTGCTTGGCGAAATGTTGTTACATCACACTAACACTGTTTTCCGTTATGGTTTTAGTTATCTGCCTGGCTTTGAAGCTCATGTACCAATCGATAATACGTGCTGTTGGATAGAGCTCGGAACTCCCGTTCGTGAAAGTTGCCACGTAAATGGTATTTCATTCCGTGTTACGTCAAAAGAATTTTTGAGCGTTATGGAACCTCGCCACGTTAGACTATTTAGACAAACTCTATCTGACAATAGAATGTACGCATATTGCGTGAAGTGGTTTTTACTTGAATATTCATTGTTTTCTTGGCACAGCCTTGCACCTGACCGGGATGAGCCAAGAACTCTGTATGATTTGTCGTTAGTCGGTTGTCGACGGTTTGCATAGCATGAAAATAGCTGATATCGTTGTGGGGCTAGTTATCGTGAAGTCGCCTGTAATCGACCTCTGCAGACCGACCAACAACTACCCGATCAACAAACGTTCAAGAAGAAGGGTTGCCAAAATCCAACATTGTCAATGAATTTCGCCTTTCTATGCGTAAAATTCGTCCCACCGGACGACTGTTGTGTGCTGAATAACACGTATACCACTGAAAACAACTACAATTCAGTCATAAATGTTTGTCAAAACACTCCATTGAGGTTGATGCAACCTAACGGCAGCAAGTCAGCAATCTATAAGCCTGAGTTGTACTAAATCGGTGGTTAAACCAGCCAAGAGTCAAACGGACAACTCAACAGCATGCAGCTTTGTAACCCGAGGGTTGCTACTGTCCCGTTTTGCATTTTGGGTGAAATAGTTATCAGAGCTCGCNCAGCTGTTCAATACAAATCGGCTTAAACGACACGACGATATCTTAATTGAATGAAAGCATGCGATCTATGAGAAACTCACTATATGACATAATGTCCACGATAGTTGTTTTAGGCTTAAGGTTAGGCATTCCTTGCCAAATTTGCTTATGGATTATGGTCAATGTACCACTGAGGCCATGTAGCACACAGCCAACCATTGTCTAAGAGTCATTTTCCGCTGCATTTGGATGTCTGCCCGTCTATGCCTCTCATAATCGGATTGTTCTGATTGGCTAGTTAAAGCAACTGAGACCCAAATGAGACAGTTATTAGGAATACCTAAGCAAAATCGCACAAACCTCAATGATGTAGCATCTTTTGTGAATTATTCGCATTAGGTAGACGTAGTTCATACTGGCGCTTTTTAGCCCAATGGTGAGCTGCATGATATTTCTGAGGGAATTAGAGAGCATTTGAGATGGAGTAGCGGGCAGAAGTGATATCTGGGATATCTTCAGTAACATATCTGGAATTTTGAAAACCAAGCGCATAATTCCCTAAGGAAGACTTTACAAACTGTCTTGAAATGCACAACCTAGTAGTCACGAACTCATTTATTGTCATGTACAGGAACTAAAGTCTACGCAGATTGCTGATTCCGTACCAGAGGATCATTCACAAAGACCTGGTACAAGGATGAGAGGAGATGCTGCGGACTTAATTCCAACGACTCCCATTTCCACGAAGAAAACAATTGAGAGTAATCTGATTACGCCTTCGTTTACCAGCAAAATAAGCACATGTGGAAACCATGTCAAAGCGAGGTGCCACAAGCGGGATGAACCCGGGTTTTTTCGCGAAGCTCATGCGAATGGATGTACGCTCCGTTTGCCTTATGTTCAAAGTCACGGGCGGGTTCCCGGAGCATCCGGTCTTTTCTTAAAGAAGGCGAGGAACCACTAAATCACAGTATCATCTTCGTTTTCCTTTCCCAAGTCCGAATTCGCAGCTTTGCAAAAATGCGAAATCGACGTCCACAAGGATATTTTGACTAAATTCAGAGTTCTGCATTGTGTGATCGATAGATTAGAAAATTAGACTGCTTGATACCATTTAAGTAACAATGAAGTCGGTGGTATGGACAACACGCCTGTCGCATCTGTTTGTGTTTGAGTTTGCAAATGGCGGTCAATAACTTTGTGGATATTTGTGAAATTTGCCAGTGCCGATTGCGTGGAGTGATTACGAAGAATCTGTTGATGGAAACGGTTTATTTTGGATATTATGATGAGATTATACGTTCATTCTAAAGTGTGTAGCATGGATTAAAGCCTATCCAATCTGAAGTCATTCTCCGTTCAAAACAATGTCTAACTTGACATCACTGCACGCTTTGTTCACAAACAACTTAATTACGCGGCTGTCCATATTGACTGTGGTTTTCTTTATATCGTTGCTGGTATTTACTTGCCGCTTGCTTATTTTGGATCAAAACTAACCATTCGAATTTAACCTTTTTTGCTGGATAAATTTCTTGACATAAGCAATGTTATTCTAAAGATTTATCGAATTGATTGGTTTTTATCACGTACACTGTATCTCAAACTACAATTTCCACTTTCGACCGCTTGTCCATTGCGTTCATGACATAGCAGATTAGCAAGTCCTCGGAAGGCTTCCAGTCGGATGAAAGTGTCTGCTTTCTTGTTGCTAGACCTGTTAGTCAACAAGTATTTCCTCCATTCAGGTTCTCGCAAGCTAGTGGAAACTGTAGTTTGTGGAAGATGTGTTAGCGCGGGATGGTGGAAGATGCAGTTCTATTTAGGAATCATCACTCTGCTGCTGATCACTCTGGGCTAAGCTGGCAGAAGCTTCTGTAGACTAACTTTCCCTCACGATACATTAAAATACATATGTTCGTCACCTGGAAAGATAGGCAAGTATACTATGATTCACGAAACCATATAGCTGTCCCCTGGGTTCTTCGGTCACTCTTGGCGTTTGCACATGAAGCCAATGCAAAGGATTTATCGAATTTGCTGCTCGCAAACCGAGATTTCTTTTAGGAACGAGTCCTGTGATGGCATCACATGGAGCCGTTTGTTCTACAGTGGCAGGATTCTGATCGCTTTTGCGGAAAAATACAATAAAATGATGGATGTGCAATAACGTAATCAACTTTCCAAAACCCACTGGATCCTCACATTTCTGGATGTAGGTATATTAGGAACACAAACAAAGAATGGCGGAATATAAATATGAATTTTATTGGACCTGGTGCAAAGAGTCGGCAGAATAGTGCGATATTAATTTTGAAAATCCCTAATTCCTCAAGAAAAACAATCGAGAGGAAGCTAATTATGTCTATGTTCGCCACTAAAATCAGCACATCTGGAAAACATGTCAGGGCAAGGAGCCACTAGCAAGATGAACCCAGATTTCTTCGTGAACATCATTCAAACGGCTAGAAGGAATGGGGTACCAGGGCGTCCGGTTTTCCTTAAAAAATGACGAACCACCAAAAAAATCATCTACTTCTTTCCGGTGCCAAAGCCGAATTCGCATCTCGGTACAAAAAAGTGACACCGAAGTTCACAAGAATATTTTGACTACAACCAGAGGTCTGCATTGTGTGATCGATGAATTAGAGAATTAGGCTGGTTGATCCCATGGGGGTAACAATCTAGACTCAGTGGTGTGGACAACACGTCTTGCGCATCTGTTTGTGTTTGAGTCCGTAACTGGTGTCCAACAACATTAAGGGATAAACGAATCTTGCTGGTGCCGATTGCGTGAAGTGGTCACGAGGAATCCGTTCAAGGATCCGGTTCACCGCGTATATTCTGATGAAATTATACGATCATTCTAGAGTGGACAGCATGGATTCAAACCTATCAAATCTGAAGTCAATCCTCCTTTCAAAACAATGTCCAACTTCAGTTCGCTGTTCGATTTGTTCATACGCAACTTAGTTACGTGGCTGTGTATACTGACCATGTCCCATCCTATATGAGTACTGATCTTGACATCGTTTGCAGTAGGGTCAAGAATAATACAACTTGCCTGAATACTGCAATTACATGGCCATTATTTACAACATCCGGTTGCATATTGCACACGATTAGTCGACTACAACATATTTAGAGCAACCGAAATTAGAGAGGTTCCGTTGCTGACCACTTTGACGTGGTTTTGCCAGAGAAATCCAGCAAATCGAAAAATGCCAATGATTTATTTATTCTTCTTCCCGATCACGTTTTTTTGTGGTAGCGACACCAGTGTTATGTATCCTCTGCAGCTGGTTGTTCTTCAGTGCCAGGTTCCTGAGCTTCTATGAGTTGCGAATCCTGTTCAGTTGCATCCATCAGCCGTTCTTCTTTCCCGCTTCCTGTTTTCAAAGGAGAAAATACAATGAAGCTCTGGACCTTTCGGTGTATCTCGAATTATGGCGATAGATAAATATGGCCCGTAAATATGTGGAGGCGCAATCAAATTTATTGTAAACACTGAAACCCAACATTTCTGGTCGGAGTTGTAACAGTCACAGAAAAATAGAGTGGTTGAATATAGAAAGAACTAGTTGTGCTTTAAGTTGTGGTGGGTTTGATTTGCGCAGTGGCAATAAGATACTCACCAGATGGAGAGATTGCACTAATGGGCAAGGATCGACCGCAAATTCTCTCTCTTCAAAATCAGCATCATTGTGGAGTAGGATATTTGAGAAAGGAAAACAGATCAAAGTTATTCTCAGGTGCTTAGTTATGACGTAGGATTTCGGGGTTATACACGTAGTCATGCAATAAAATTTTGGACACCAAAAATGTAGTGCGGAACACTTTTGTCCTTGTGTGATTGGTGGGTGAAGACAGAATTTACGATGGCGATATCCAACAACTTCATTATTGAAAATTTGGTACGACGATGTAAATGGGAATGTAGTTATATACCAACATAAACTATTGACTGTGCTAAATACAGGCAATTGCCGTATGCAAAATGAATTTCGTATACTGGAAAACAATAAAATCTCTGGTCCGCCCAAAAGTGCGTCACTCACTCGATGCATCAGTTACTTCGGACATGATGAGTAGTGTGACCAGTAAAACGATGAATGCACGCATGTTGAACCTGAAAATGCATATTTAATTGACGCTGAAATTTCCATCAAAACAAGCGACCGCATTGTTACTTAGCTGGACAATATATGAATGTTCAAAATAATAATAATTTCGAAGTGACTTCGGTATTCACGCATCGCTAGCCTTACATGTTTAGGTTCGATTTTAGGCCAGATATCGAGCCTTTCATATCTCAACCGGTGTTGTGCTTCTCCACTCATATATCCCAACCTGGGGACTGATATTCAGGAAGTGAAGCACGTTGGAGCAAATAAATCACGTCCCTCAAACCAATATGACGAACACGACAGATAGGCGTGGTTAACTGTAAACTTTCAAACGCAAAATGATTTGTTTAAACGACAGACCTCACTGAATCGCTGCTAAATCCCTCATGTTTGCTATTGTCCAACTGAATTGGTGCAGAAAGCCACTTGGTTTCGTTTGGGTAGCCTGATTTGTAAAGCCAAAATTTTCTCTGCGTCTTATGGTGACGGACGGGGAGAGACAGCTTAGCATTCTCTGACAGAACATATAGGGCTGTATTATGCTCTGCGGAAGCCCTCGACCTCTTTCGACCATTTTGGAATTCATCATCAAGTCAATCTATTTGAGAAAGGAAAACAGATCAAAGTTATTCTCAGGTGCTTAGTTATGACGTAGGATTTCGGGGTTATACACGTAGTCATGCAATAAAATTTCGGACACCGAAAATGTAATGCGGAACACTTTTCACCTTGTGTGATTGGTGGGCGAAGACAGAATTTACGATGGAGATATCCAACAACTTCCTTATTGAAAATTTTGTACGACGATGTAAATGGGAATGTAATTATATACCAACATAAACAACTGACTGTGCTAAATACAGGCAACTGCCGGATGCAAAACGAATTTCGTATACTGGAAAACAATAAAATCTCTGGTCCGCCCAAAAGTGCGTCACTCACTCGATGCATCAGTTACTTCGGACATGATGAGTAGTGTGACCAGTAAAACGATGAATGCACGCATGTTGAACCTGAAAATGCATATTTAATTGACGCTGAAATTTCCATCAAAACAAGCGACCGCATTGTTACTTAGCTGGACAATATATGAATGTTCAAAATAATAATAATTTCGAAGTGACTTCGGTATTCACGCATCGCTAGCCTTACATGTTTAGGTTCGATTTTAGGCCAGATATCGAGCCTTTCATATCTCAACCGGTGTTGTGCTTCTCCACTCATATATCCCAACCTGGGGACTGATATTCAGGAAGTGAAGCACGTTGGAGCAAATAAATCACGTCCCTCAAACCAATATGACGAACACGACAGATAGGCGTGGTTAACTGTAAACTTTCAAACGCAAAATGATTTGTTTAAACGACAGACCTCACTGAATCGCTGCTAAATCCCTCATGTTTGCTATTGTCCAACTGAATTGGTGCAGAAAGCCACTTGGTTTCGTTTGGGTAGCCTGATTTGTAAAGCCAAAATTTTCTCTGCGTCTTATGGTGACGGACGGGGAGAGACAGCTTAGCATTCTCTGACAGAACATATAGGGCTGTATTATGCTCTGCGGAAGCCCTCGACCTCTTTCGACCATTTTGGAATTCATCATCAAGTCAATCCTGTGCTTTACCTGAACAGAAATTGAACATTAGCAAAATGCACTCATTTGCAAACAAATTAGGTTTTGTGGAGGACTCACTTGAAACCCAACTAAATTTCGCGTTTACGAAGTTTTCAATCAGTTGCATATGTTTCACCTGGCCGCCCCATGTTTCAGTGGGGTTATATGCAGCTATTGCCTTAAAGAGTGGACTGCACATCCAGCTGACCCCGTTTATATCAACATGGTTTTAACCATCCGGCTAAAGCATCTTCCTAGATTGTCAAGCTCCACCTGAATTCATTACTAGACGTATCATTAATAGACATATTATGATAACCAAGTCGTGAGACTTCAAAGCTTTCGGTTCAAGCTGATAACTTCCCACCCTAGGAGCCTATCGGGATAGGGTTGTAGTTCGGGGTTAAGAAATGACTAGCGGGATACCTTGTCCAATGACAAGCCACTTCGACTGTTTACATGCCACGATTGACCAAGTTTTATTGTGCGCAGTTGCTAACCAGGGAGTTCGGAATATGCTGTACCAAGAGGTACTTATTGTTCACTATTCCAAAGTCGTTTACTTTGCTGCCGAAAAAGCTTGAAGTGTTATGACTGACTGAACTCGACGATTTCAGCGTGAGTTCCTTGATGAATGAAGCTGAAGACAACTGCAGAATGCATAAAGTTAGATAAAGTTAGACAACAAACCAGTAGAACCCGGAATATGGTCGGCAAACTGAAAATCCCAAACTGTGACTACTGATAAACGAACAGTAGCTCATAAGAAAACGGGCTTAGACCAACCATAACCACACGGCGGAGATTTTCTCAAATTCTAATCATGTGGAAGTCAAAGAAACGGTGGTACTATATCTCGCTGGTGAAAATCAGACCTCCATTTGTAAAACTACAAAAATTTTTCATGGGACGTATTCTTAAGCTTGATGACATCAAGTATAAAACGATCACTTGCAGAAAAATCAATACTGCAATATGGGTCAAAATGCAGTTACGCTTTCTTCTATATGAGGCCACTTAGCTGGCCGATCGTGGCACGTCCATCACGAGAATTTCTCCGGCACCTGGATACGCTTTTGCTCCTCGGCTACCATTTGAGAGTGAGGATACGGACACGGTCGATATGACTGAGTTTTTGCAGAGTTTTAGTGTGTTTACGATCTTAAGACCACAATTTCACGCTCATAAGTATCCAGCAATGATGACCGTCTCCACGTGTGGTCCTCACATGTAGTGGTCGACGCTTGTTGCCTCACACATTGTTGACAGTGTGACCGAAAATTTACAGACGAACTATTTGGCAACGCAATTTGCTTTTGGGCTCAGGAATTCGAAAAATTCCACAAGCAGAAATGGACAATTCGCTTCACCCAGACATGCAAAGGATGTCTGACCAATTTCGCAGTTTGAAGAAAACTCAGGTTCTGTTGACACTTGGTATGAAACAGACTCAAGGAGGAACTGAAGTTTTTTATAAAGTAATGTTTAAAAGAAATTTTTGGCGACTCGAATTTGACCAATTCAAAGGTCGTGTACTGAGTGGGACATTCGACATTATGGGTCAACTATTTCCACAAGGCTGTGAGAATTGTACACACATGAAAAAGCATGTGTTTCAATGAAATGTCTTGATATGCGTTGATATTTGATAGAAAGAATTCCTCTTGTTAGGAAAGTGAAACGGCTGTATAGCATCTCGCGGTTTTCAGTATAAAGGGCTCCCTCGGACAGGATCATCGCATTTTGGATACCTATATTCAGCCGTAACTTGAACTTCAGAATCGGCCTTGTTGTCCAAAACATTTCTCGACTTGAGCAGTGCTTCATCACGAAATATGAATCGCAAACCACAGTCTCCTTTTTGGAACACTTTTGGGTTCATTTATAATTCCGGTGGTAGAATAGCAGATTATCTGGTCCACGAAGGCTGGTAGTCTAATGAAAACATCTGATTTCATGTTGCTAGACCTGCTAGTCTACAAGTAGTTCCTCCATTCAGGTTCTGCCAAGTTAGTGGAGGATGTATCAGTGCTTGATAGAGGAAAATGCAGCCCTCTTTAGGAATGATCACTCTGCTGCTGTTATGAACAATGGTCTAAGGTGGAAGACGCCTCAATAGACTAACTTCCCCGAATGATGGATTGACTTGCATATGTTTGTCACTCGGAACGATAAATCAAGCAAACTGAAATTCATTAAAATATCTAGCTTTCACATGATTTTTATTTGGGCCTCCAACGTCTGTACATAGACCCAATGTTGACGAGACGGCATCGGTAAGAGCAACTGAATTCACGGATTGCAGAGCCATTATTAAGAACTTCCGGTTGATTATTGGACGGCTTTCATCGACTAGAGAAAATGCAGCCCACTAAGTGTAGTGTGGTTCCATTCTCAATCGAATGACAACTTAGATTTGGTTTTGTTAAATAGAAGTCCCCCAAATGGGAAAATGCCCAGGATTTATTTACTTTTGGCTTCGAGTTCGGTAATTTTTGTGGTTTCGGGTTCAGTGTTTTGCATCATCCGGAGGCTGTTGTTCTAAAGCGGCAGTTTCCTCAGCCCGTTTGCGTGGCGATTCCGCTTCAATAAAATATGCCAGGCCGTGTCCGTCTTCTCCGACCATTACTTTCAGAGAAATAAATAGAGCTCATGAAATTTCCACGAACAGAAAACTGGAACGGAACTGAACGGAATCAAATTTTCACCAAAATTTGAAAGCCAACATATCCGAATGCAGTTATATTAGTCACAAAAATAAAATGGCGGAATTAAAGAGAATTAGATGTGTAACATTCTTCCATAATAATGACTATTCTAGTGGAATTATGATCCTAATTGGAAGAAAATATTCCAATGCTGGACAAGCCACTCAGTGACGATCGACCAGGCATCGAAACCGGTTGGACGTTATTCCCAGTGTACGAGGTGTAACTTACAATTTGCGAGTAATAATTGTGTTGTTGCACTTTAACTATTAGTGGTGGAATTCGGCGTTTGCACATCAAGCCAATGGTGACGAGACGGCAATGTTCAGAATAATTGAGACCGGCTGAATTCACGGATTACAGAGCCATTATTTACAAATTTCGGTTACTTATTGGATGCCTTTCATTGACTGTAGAAAATGCAGTCGACTACGTGTAGAGTGGTTCCATTCCCAATATGTTGGCGACCCAGATGTGGTTATGTCAAGAAGCAATACAACAAAGCGGTAAAATGCCAAGTACATATGTATGTTCTCCTCGTGTAGGGTGACTTTTATTCAAACCAAACCAAATTTATGCATCACCTAAATCCGGTTTTTTCAAAGTGGCGGGCTGCTGGGCTCTTCTGCGCCGCACATATGAATCAATTGTATACGTCAGGTCTTGTCCTTTTTCATCGCCCGCTATATTCAATGAGGGAACAGAGTAAAACCGAGGAAAAATCGGTGAACATCATTCGGTGAATATCATTGACAAATTTCAAACCTCAAGGTGAAAAGAACGTAATCCATTTTTCAATAACTACCAAAATCCAACATTTCTGAATTCAGATATAATAGTCAAACAAAAATAGTACGAAGGAAAATAAAAAGAACTGCTTTGAAATCGGCTTGTGTTGGCGCAATGTCAATGCCGGACAAGCTACTGATCAGTCCTTTTTGTATATGCATCGAAATAAGCATAAATCTTGAATAGGTGCATTAAGAAGCGAAATCAGCTGGAAGTTCATCCCAGGTGACGAGAGGTGACATGGGATTTCGGTGTTAAGTTTTCAGTCGGGCGATTCAACTTTTAATGCTGAAAGAATACTTTTCGCCGCAAAGATTCTATCTACTGTCTATGATAAGCGTAGCCACAACAAACGATGAAGATATTCGACAGTTTCCTTACTGAAAATTTCGTAAGACGACATAAGTCGTTTAATAGGAGCATCCTGGTGCAAACATTTAGCAATATAAACTACTGACTATGCTAAATCGGGCAAATACGGTTTGTAAAACAAATTCTGCTGACTGCAAAGCAAAACTCAAATCAGTGCTCTGTTCAAAAATGCGTCACTCACGCGATGCATCAGTTACTTCGGACATAATGAGAAGTGTTGCCAGTAAAACGATGAACACACGCATGTCGAACCTGAAAAAGCGCAGATCAAGTGGAAAGTGGAAGTTTATTCAAAACTGGAAGAAATACTTTTAATTATTTGCACCAATTATTAATGCGCTAGCAAATGCACGTACAGAAACGCCTTCAGTGTTCAGGTACCTCCAGCAAAACAGACTATTTCCGACTTCAGACCAGAAATTGCAACCCTTATATCTCAAATGCT
>NW_008751724.1:929173-931863 GCF_000715545.1 Opisthorchis viverrini
CTCCGAACACATTTGTCGGTTACGGTTTTAATCATCAGGCGGGCGCTAAAGCTCATGTAAAGTCGATGATACGTGCTGTTGGATAATGCTCGAAACAGCCCCTCGTGAAATAGCCAAGGAAACGTTGTCTGATTCCATGTTACGCCGAACGATTTTTTGAACTCTCGCCAGGTGAGAATTTGAACAAACTCTGCCTGACATACAGTGTACGGAATTGTGCGAGAAAGAGCTGCGTCAAGTGGTTTTTACGCAAATATCCGCTTTTCTCTTGGCACAGCCTTGAACTCGACCGGAATGAGCCAGGAATTCTGGAAGGTACACCGTCAGTCGATGTACAATTTTACTCAGTTTTACGACTTTCGAGAGATTTCACAGCATAAAAATAGCTGACATCTTGTGGGGTTGTTTATCGTGACAAAGTCGGTCAATCAGTAATCAAGGCCAGGAGGGCCTTAATGCATAAAATAGGTCCCAATGGGTGACCGTCATCTGCTGGTGAGCATGCGTACCAGGCACAAAAGCCTAAGTTCATTCACGAATATTTGCATGATGAAGATGCTCCATGAGGATGAAACAGCTATTCAGAGCTCCCCAGCTCTTCCGTATAAATCGGCTTCAACTACGCGACGATATCTCTATTGAGGAAAATCAAGCGATCTGTACCACATTCTGTCCATGTAGTGGTGAGGAGCTTGTGGTTAAGCATCCCTTTAGGGATTTGCTTATTACCTATCGTCAATGTACCGATGAGGCCATGGAACACACAGCCCAACTTGTTTGTTGTCTAAGAGTCAATCCTCGCTGCTTTTGGATGTCAGCCTGTTTATGCTTCTCATAAATGGCCTGTTGTGTTTGGCTAGTCAAGACAATTCAGTTGCAAATGAACACATTAGCAAAATCACAGAAACCTCAAAGAAATAACATTTTCTGTGAAGTAATTTCATTCGGCAGATACAGTTTATATTGCCACTTTTCACCCCAAGGATGAGCTGCATGAAATTGCTGAGAGAATTAGGGAGCAGTCGAAGTAGAGTAGCTGCCATAAAAATATATCTGGGTTTTCTTCAGGAACAAACCGGGAATTTTGAAAAACAGACAAGGATTTTCCTGATGGCAAACTCTACCAAACAGTCTTGCAATGCATAATCAGGTTGCGACAAATGCAGGCAGAATCTGGAATTCCATCAGATTTGAGAAGAGAGCAGCTTTTTTGAACCTGCTTCACCTGTGGCGTAGGCGTGACATCAGCTTCTGTGTCAAGGGTCGAGTTCACAATACTGCGGTGCGCTCCATATATTATATGGATCAGAAACCTGGTCGCTGTGGGCCGAGGACATGAAAAGACTTTCAGTGTTTGACCATCGATGTCTTCGGAGCATTGCACGAATCTGGTGAGAACACAGGATCAGCAATTCAGAAGCACGTCGAATGATATTCGGGAGAAATAACTGACCCTCAACAGGTAAACTGAACACACTGCACATGTTGCGCTGGCTTGGCCACATGCTGCGTATGCCAGTCGACCGACTCTCTCGAAGGGCTCCTTTCGCACAACCATGTGAAGTGTGGAAGAGTGCCAGAGGCGGCCAAACTCTCATGGTGGATTGATGTGCATGGTTCTCACCTGGAGAGATTGACAGGTAAACATAAATTCTCTAAACTATTTAGCCGTCATTTGGTTTTTTTTTATCGTTTTTGATGTCTGCACATGAAGCTAATTCTGACGAGGCGGCGTCGTTTAGGATAATTAATAGTGATTGAATTCACAGAGACATTATTTATAACTTTCACTAGCTTATTGGACGCCCTTTGTCGACTTTAGAAAATATAGTCCAATAATTGTGGTGCGGTTCCATTCCCAATATGATTACGACCTAGATTTTGTTTTGTTAAATAAAAGTCCACCAAAAGTGAAATTGGCCAGGATTTATTTATTTTTCTGTTCGCATACGGTGATATATGTACGAACGAGTTCAGTGTTATGTATCATGTGAATGAATCATCTGGAGCCGGTTGTTCTACGGTGGCAGGTTCCTGAGCTCTTCTGCGGCGCTCATATATCCCCAGCAGTTGTTTTCTCTTCTCATCGCTTATCACTTTCAGAGGAAAAAAAGAATTCATGTGAACGCCAAAAAGCTTGTAGATAAACTGGAACCTTAAGTGTGAAATAAAGTCATCAAATTTCCAATACTCAGTAGAACCTCACATTTCCGGATGTAGGTATATTAGTCACAAAAAAATAGGATGACGAAATATGAATAGAACTGCTTCTGGACAGTTATTCTATAATTTCGACTTGCGTAATTGCCATTTGAATCTTATTGGACAAAACCATTGCACACTTGGTCAAGATACTGGATAGAGAAACGACCAGAAACGCACTCGAATATGATGAAGTTCAAAATCAGCATCAATGTAGAATGTTTTTTGAGCAGTGAAAATGAAATCACCAGAAAGTTAGTCCCAGGTGACAATATGTGACTGAATATTTTGGGGATGCATTTTAACTCTGCATGATGAAAGCAGGTTTCCTCCGAACAGCCGGGACTAATGTAATCGTTAGTCGTAGGAACAACAAATGATGAATTTGTGCGGTACGTTCCTTTGTGAAAATCTTGTAAGACGGTGGAAAACGGTTATTAGAACCCACTCGGTGTATATATATATATATATTCTTATATATAGAAATA
>NW_008751724.1:933855-943753 GCF_000715545.1 Opisthorchis viverrini
CTCACCAAAAATATCGTGGACTGGAATCTGTTTTGTTGGGCGACAGTGAGGGCCACTGACAATACAGTCGGTAAACCTTCACTGAGGAAGGATTAGAGTGTTGTTTGGTGGAAACAGCTCTATTGAAGATGAAATTGCTTCATCGTCAACCTTGCTTGGTTGGTGGAGTGGTATACGGTTGCTCGGTCTGCAAAATATACAATGTTCCAAAAGAATTTGTTTCAACAAGAGTCTTCGCTGATTCACTACTGAATCTCTCATGGGTGCTATTCTCCAACTGAATGTGCTGCACAAAGCTGTCCAGGTTTCATCTGGGTGACCTGATCTGTATATCCACAATTTTATCTGCGCCTAAGGGTGGTGGAAGAAGGGGAACCGCATATCATCATCTGACAGAACGTTGAGGGGTATCTTTATGCTCTCCAAAAGCCCTGGATCTCTTTAAGCCATTCATCATCGTCGTCACCTCTGTGCTTTACCTGAACAGAAATTGAACATTAGCGAAATACACTCATTTGCAAACAAATTTGGTTCTGTGGGAGACTTATTTTAAACCCCTCCTGGATTTCTCGTTTATGATGTTTTCAATCAGTTAAATATGTTGCACCGGGTTGCCCCATGTTTCAGTGGGGTTATATCCAGCTGTTGCCTTACAAAGCGGACGGCACATCTAGCTGACCATATTTTAAATCATCATGGTTTTCTCCATCCGACTCAAGCATTTTCCCTCAGAATGTCAAGATCCATCCGAACTCATCTCTAGACATGTCATTTATAGACATGACTATGATTTTCAAGTTATGAGACCCTAAATCTTTTGGTCCAAGCTGATAATTTTTCACTCTACGAGCATATCGGGATAGGGTTGTATGTTGTGATTAGGGGATGACTAGCGGGATACCTTGTCCAATGACAAGCCAGTTGGACCGGTGCCTAGCCACGCATGGACAAGTGGTACTGTCCAAACCTGCCTACCAGGGAGTCCAGCGTATGCTTTACCAAGAGATATTCATTATTCCTTAATCGGAATTCGTTTACCTCGCTGTCAAATAAGCTCGACAACTCGCTTTGAGTGTCACTACAGAATATCCCAAAATAAATAAACCTATGGACTAACTTCGTTTTACTCCAGTAAGTCTCACAACATTTCCAGTGATGGAGATCCCAAGCCATCAAGTGGGTCCTGGTGTGTATGGCTAGTCTGTGCCAACACATTTGAGGCTGAGTTCAGTTTGAAGCCAAGATTTGTAGGGTTCTCAATATTGTGGAAGAGAATCAACTCGGCCTCGGTAAGGCATGTTTCAAAACAAACCATCCTTCATTCTTTGACGTTATTTCCAGTGAGGTACGTTTCCCAAAATCTTGCTTTCTGAGGGCTTTGATCGGAACGATTTCTTTTTGGATAGATGATATTTTGACATATGCGGTACACGTTCTCACTCGACAATTTTGTGGTATTCTTTAGTGCATGGGGTTTGCTAATACTAAAGTCGGTAAATTGCACAGGTATAAACCAGTCAGTGTGTCACCATTTCCGAATGTTTGTGAAGAAACAGTTAAAGCCGCAAATCGTCGTATCAGATCGATTCTCGGCTTCTTGTCCGAATTCCGCTTGGAACATGGAATTCTGGGACATTGAGCAAAATCTTCCATCCAATTCGTGAGACCGCAATGCTTTCAGTCCAAGTTGATCAATTTCATCTATAGGAGACTATGGGGATAGGGATGTAGTTCGGGATTGAGTTATGACAAGCGGGATACATTGTCCAATGAGAAGCCACATGGACGGTTGACTAGCCATGCTTGACCAAGTGGTATTGTGCGCAATTGCTTACCAGGGAGTTCGGAGTATGCTGTACCAAGAGGTACTCATTGTTCACTATTCCAAAGTCGTTTACTTTGCTGTCGAAAAAGCTGGACAAATTGCTTGAAGTGTCATGACTGACTGAACTTGACGATTTGGGTATGTGTTCCTTGAGGGATGAAGCTGAAGACAACTGCAAAACACCTGAATTAGACAATAATTTTGGCTTTGTATGTGTTCCTTGATGAATGAAGCTGAAGACAACTGCAAAACACCTGAATTAGACAATAAACCATTTTGGCTTTACCCCCAAAGCTCGTGCACAAGCGACTGTGCCAGTGAATCTAAGAATATGGTCGGCAAACTGAAAATCCCAAACTCTGACTGTTGATAATTGACCAACTATTTCCAACTATTTCCACAAGGCTGTGAGAATTGTACACACATGAAAAAGCGTGTGTTTCATTGAAATGTCTTGAGACGAGTTGATATCAGATAGAAAGAATTCCACTTGTTAGTAAAGCCAATGTCTGCTGAGAAGTGAAGAATCACACTAAAGCTCGTTCATCCCTGTTGTGAGTTGTGCCTTACTGTTGAATCCAACCAAGCATGAAACGGCTGTATAGCATCTCGCGGTTTTCAGTATAAAGGGCTCCCTCGGACAGGATCATCGCATGTTGGATACCTATATTCAGCCGTAACGTGAACTTCACAATCGGCCTTGTTGTCCAAAACATTTCTCGACTTGAGCAGTGCTTCATCACGAAATATGAATCGCAAACCACAGTCTCCTTTTTGGAACACTTTTGGGTTCATTTATAATTCCGGTGGTAGAATAGCAGATTATCTGGTCCACGAAGGCTGGTAGTCTAATGAAAACATCTGATTTCATGTTGCTAGACCTGTTAGTTTACAAGTAGTTCCTCCATTCAGGTTCTGCCAAGTTAGTGGAGGATGTATCAGTGCTTGATAGAGGAAAATGCAGCCCTCTTTAGGAATGATCACTCTGCTGCTGTTATGAACAATGGTCTAAGGTGGAAGACGCCTCAATAGACTAACTTCCCCGAATGATGGATTGACTTGCATATGTTTGTCACTCGGAACGATAAGCCAAGTAAACTGAAATTCATTAAACCACCTAGCTTTCACATGTTTTTTATTTGGGCCTCCGACGTTTGCACATAGAGCCAATGCTGACGAGACGGCATCGGTGAGAATACTTAAGAGCAACTGAATTCACGGATTGCAGAGCCATTATTAAGAACTTCCGGTTGATTATTGGACGGCTTTCATCGACTAGAGAAAATGCAGCCCACTAAGTGTAGTGTGGTTCCATTCTCAATCGAATGACAACTTAGATTTGGTTTTGTTAAATAGAAGTCCCCCAAATGGGAAAATACCCAGGATTTATTTATTTTTGTCTTCGATTTCGGGGTTTTTTTTAGGTTCGGGTTCAGTGTTTTGCATCATCCGTTGCCCGTTTTTCCACAGTGGCAGTTTCCTCAGCCCGGTTGCGTGGCGATTCCGGTTCAATAAAATATGCCAGGCCTTATCTTTGTTTTCCGACCACTACTTTCGAAAGAAAAAAATGAAGTTCATGAAATTTCCACGAACAGAAACCTGGAAACTGAATTGAAAGCAATCAGATTTTCACCAAACTTCGAAAGCCAACATATCCGAATGCAGTTATATTAGTCACACAAAAATAAAATGGCGGAATATAGAGGGAACTAGATATGTAACACATAATGACTATTCTAGTGGAATTATGATCCTAATTGGAAGAAAATATTCCAATGCTGGACAAGCCACTCAGTGACGATCGACCAGGCATCGAAACCGGTTGGACGTTATTCCCAGGTTACGAGGTGTAACTTACAATTTGCGAGTAATATTCTTAGTGATGCATTTTAATTTCTAACGATGGAAGGACGGTGGCGCAGCTCCAATAACCAATGAAAACAATCGATAATTGACTCATTGAAAATCTTGTAAGACGGTGGAAACGGTGAGTACAACCTATCTGGTGTAATTACATACCAATATAAACTATTGACTATGCTAAATCCAGGCAAATGCGGTACGCAGAATATATTTTTTGATTGCAAAGCAAAACTCAAAGCTATGCTCTTTTCAAAATTTCGTCACTCAAACGATGCATCGGTTACATCGGATATGAGGAGAAAAGTGGCCAGTAAAACGGTGAATGCACGCATGTTTAACCTGAAAAACGGAAACGTAATTTACAGTGGACGTTTGTTCAAAACTAGGTGACACACTCATACTTATGTGGACAAAGTATCAACGTGCAAGCAGATACTAATGGAGAAACGATTCCGGTGTTCAAGCACCTCCAGGATTACACGCTATACTTGACATCAGACCGAAAATCGTACCTCTTATATCTCAACTGCCGAAGTGCTTTTCAATCCATACCTCCCACACTGACTGGCAAAGCAACTTGGAGCAAATAAATCACGTTCCGGAAACCAATATGAGGAGAAAATCAACTGTATGTATTGCTCGGCAAATGGTTTTTCGTCACTGTAACACATTTGTCGGTTATAATTTTACTCATCAGGTGGGCGTAAAAACTCCTTTACCTAACGATAAAACGTGCTGCTGGGTACAGCTCGAACCACTCGTTTGTGAATGTAGCCACGAAAACCGTGTTTCATCCCCTGAGAGGTTAAACATTTTGAGTGTGTTGTGGTAGCTCGTGAGGTAAGACAATTTAGAAAAACTCTGCCTGACATGACAATGTAAAGAAATTCGCATTAAATGGCAGCGTTAAGTGATTTTTACTTAAATATCCATTGTTTTCTTTACAAAGCCTTGAACGTGAACTGGATGAGCCAAGAATTCTGGATGGGTTAGCATGAATATAGCCGATATCATGTGGGTCTAGTCATCGTGACAGGCGGTAGCCAAGCGTTCCGAACTGAACAATGACCACCCTATCAATAAGCAGTTAAGAAGAAGGCTTTGCCGAAATTAAACACTGCCAATAACTTCCGCCCTTTTATGCTTAATATATCTCTCAACGGTCGACCGTCATCTGCTGATGAACCTGCGCACCACCCACGACAACAAAAGTTCATTCACGAATATTTGCAGGAACACTTTATTGAGCTTGATTTAACCTAACTGCAGCCGATAAGCAGCGTACAAACATGGGCTGTATCAACCATTCTTCAAACCGGCCAGTTGACAGTTTCAACGGAAATCTACTGACGACATTGTGCGCAACAACCTCGCTGCTTCAGCTGAGGTATTCGAAAACTCTGCAAGCTAAAATGAATAATTCATTCCACCTGCACCTGTAAAGTGAGTCTGATCAAACTGGCTATTTGAAGAACATTCACGTTCTGTGGACACTCAATATGAAACGGACACAAGGAAGAACAGAGGTTTGTTATAAATTGGTGGTTAACAGAGCGCGTTGTGAACCAAATTAAAAACAGAACCCCCATCCCTGCGTTTCCATCTCAAAGAACTGCAAATTTCGTTTATATTCAAGATGAGAAAGCCAAGACAAGAATGGTGGTTTGCGCACCCGGCATGAGGTCTTCCGGTCAGTGCATGAGCAGCACTGTAGTTGAATACACTCGAATTTGATGTTGTGTTATATATAGAAATATAAACATATATATCCATAGGAATATATAGAGATGTAAATCTCTGACTATACTGAAACCAGGCACCTGCGGTATGCAAGACGAATTTAGCTGACTGCAAAACGCAATAAAATGTGTGTTCTGTTCAAAAATGCGTCACTCACGCGCTCCACCATTTACTTCGGACATGATGAGAAGTGCGGCCAGTACAACGATGAATGCACGCATGTTGAACCTGAAAATACGCAGATGAAATTTTCTGTGGAAGTTTATTAAGAACCAGGGACCGCATTGTTTCTAATGTGGACACAATATCACGGCGCAAACCAATAATCGCGTCGAACTGACTANAATTGCCAAGGATTTATTTATTTTTCTGTTCGCATACGGCGATGTTTGAAGGGACGAGTTCAGTTTTATGCATCATGTGAATGAATCATCTGGAGCCGGTTGTTCTACGGTGGCAGGTTCCTGAGCTCTTCTGCGGCGCTCATATATCCCCAGCAGTTGTTTTCTCTTCTCATCGCTTATCACTTTCAGAGGATAAGAAGAATTCATATGAACGCCAAAAAGCTTGTAGATAAACTGGAAACTTAAATGTGAAATAAAGTCATCAAGCTTCCAATACTCACTAGAACCTCACATTTCCGGATGTAGGTATATTAGTCACAAATAATAGAATGACGAAATATGAATAGAACTGCTTCTGAACAGTGATTGTATAATTTCGACTTGCGTAATTGCCATTTGAATCTTATTGGACAAAACCATTGCACACTTGGTCAAGATACTGGACAGATAAACGACCAGAAACGCACTCGAATATGATGAAGTTCAAAATCAGCATCAATGTAGAATGTTTTTTGAGCAGTGAAAATGAAATCACCAGAAAGTTAGTCCTAGGTGACAAGATGTGACTCAATATTTTGGAGGTGCACTTTAATTTTGGATGCCTGAAGAAGAATTCCTCCGAACAGCCGTGATCGGTAGTCGCAGGCACAACGCCTGAGGAGGTTGTTCGGTAAGTAGCGTAAGACGGCGGAAAACGGTTAATACAAACCACTCGGTTTTAATATATCGAAATATAAACCATTAACTATACGAAAACCATTTCCTGCGGTATGCAAGACGAATTTAGCTGACTGCAAAACACAATAAAATATGTGCTGGGTTCAAAAATGCGTCACTCACGCGCTCCACCATTTATTTCCGACATGATGAGAACTGCGGTCAGTACAACGATGAATGCACGCATGTTGGACCTGAAAAAACGCAGATGAAATTTTCTGTGGAAGTTTATTAAGAAGCAGGGGCCACATTGTTACTTAGGTGGACACAATATCACGGTGCAAAACAATAATCGCGTCGAACTGACTACGGTATTCAGGTATCCCCAGACTTACATGTTCAGGTTTGATTTCAGACCAGATGTCGAGGCTTTTATATCTCAAATGCTGTAGCGCTTTTCCATCCATACATCGTACACTGACCACTGAAATTCTGGAGGTTAAGCAAATTGGATCAAACAAATCGGGTTTCAAAAACCAATATGAGGATAAAATTCAACTGCTAGTATTGCTTGGCGAAATGTTGTTACATCACGCTAACAGTTGTTTGGTTATTGTCTTAGGTATTAGGTGGGCGCACCAATCGATAAAACGTGAGGTTAGATATTGCTCGAAACACCTGTTCATGAATGTAGCCACGGAACAGTTTTTTGATTCAGTGTTACAGCAAAAGATTTTTTGAGCAAGAATTGCGAACGCTCGTGAGGTGGGACTATTTAGACAAACTCTGCCTGACGTGACAATGTACGGAGATTTTCGATAAAGAGCAGCGTCAAAAGGTTTTCGCTAAATTATTTGTTGTTCTCTTGTCACAGGTTTGCGCTTTACCAGGCTAAGCCTAGAATTCTGGACCATAGGTCCATAGTTTTTTTCTGTGCGCGGTTATGATTCTCAAAAGAAGCCATGCATTAGAATGTGAGAGCTAAATCTTTTGGTTCGGAAAATTGACAGTGATCGAGGTCACTGAGAAGGTACTTGTTTGATGAGAGTGCCAAATAGGTAGAGCATAATCGCTAGTTAGAATAATAGGATAACCAGTCGTGTAACTCATCGTTGATTCACACACAGAAACATCTGATTCATTTTTCATTGATTTTTGGTTGTCTTAAATTTGCGGTTTGCAGAGCAAAACCTTGTGGCTTCAAATCTGGTGATCATAATTACACATACCTGAATAATCGTTATTTAATGAGACGATTTTTCAGGTGAAGCGGGGACCTGGCGATCAGGAAAACGAGACTGGTTTCGCAATCGAACTGGACAGATTGGTGTAGTAACCCGTGATCCGTCAACGCACATAGGACATATCAGAAATTAGGAGACCGACGACAGCCGGAAACTTAGGCGTAGTGAAGTAGAAGAATTTGTTCGGCATTGCTAGCTCGCGACCTTCATGTTTTTTCAATAATTATTGCATACAAATTCCGATACGCTTTAGTTTTGGTATGTGTGGCTATGGAGTTCTTATGAACTCGAGGCAGAGATTTGTATGGTTCTCAATATTGTGGAAGAGAATCACCTCGGCCTCGGAGGGAAATGTTACACAACAAACCGTCTTTCATTCATTGACATTATTTCCCAATGTGGTACGTTTATCGAAATCTTGATTTTCGACGGCTCTGGTCGAAACAGTTGCTTTTCGGAGGGATGATATTTTGGCCTATGTGGCACACGTATTCATTCGATAATTTTTATGCTTCTCCCTAGTGCATATGGTTCACTACTGCCAAATTAGTTAAATTGAACCGAGATGTATCGGCCGGCGTTCAAAATCTGTATACGAGACGTAACCTCCACAACGGAGCTCCACCCACACAATAGGAAAAATTTAGGCTTTCACCTCGGTAAACTTGGTCGGCAATTTTTATTTTTTGGCAATCGAAGATAATGGTTAGATGCTGAACGATTATTGTATTTTCCCCAAAAACTCACCAGAAATATCGTGGACTAGAATCTGTTTTGTTGGGCGACAATAAAGGCCACTAACAAGACAGTCGGTAGACCTTCACTGTGGGAGGATTAGAGTGTTGTTTAGTGGAAACAGCTTTATTCAAGATGAAATTACTTCATCGTCAACCTTGCTTGGTTGGTGGAGTGGTATACGGTTGCTCGGTCTGCAAAATATACAATGTTCCAAAAGAATTTGTTTCAACGAGAGTCTTCGCTGATTCACTACTGAATCTCTCATGTGTGCTATTCTCCAACTGAATGTGCTGCACAAAGCTGTCCAGGTTTCATCTGGGTGACCTGATCTGTATATCCACAATTTTATCTGCGCCTAATGGTGGTGGAAGAAGGGGAACAGCATATCATCATCTGACAGAACGTTGAAGGGTATCTTTATGCTCTCCAAAAGCCCTGGATCTCTTTAAGCCATTCATCATCGTCGTCACTTCTGTGCTTTACCTGAACAGAAATTGAATATTAGCGAAATACACTCAGTTGCAAACAAATTTGGTTCTGTGGGAGACTTATTTTAAACCCCTCCTGGATTTCCCGTTTATGATGTTTTCAATCAGTTAAATATGTTGCACCGGGTTGCCCCATGTTTCAGTGGGGTTATATCCAGCTGTTGCCTTACAGAGCGGACGGCACATCTAGCTGACCATATTTTAAATCATCATGGTTTTCTCCATCCGACTCAAGCATTTTCCCTCAGAATGTCAAGATCCATCCGAACTCATCTCTAGACATGTCATTTATAGACATGACTATGATTTTCAAGTTATGAGACCCTAAATCTTTTGGTCCAAGCTGATAATTTTTCACTCTACGAGCATATCGGGATAGGGTTGTATGTTGTGATTAGGGGATGACTAGCGGGATACCTTGTCCAATGAGAAGCCATCTGGACGGTTGACTAGCCATGCTTGACCAAGTGGTAGTGTGCAAACATACCTTGCTGCCGAATAAGCTCGACAAATCGCTTTGAGTGTCACCACAGCATATCCCAAGATAAATAAACCCATAGACAAATTTCCTTCTACTCCAGTAAGTCTGACAGCATTTTTTAGTGGACAAGGACCTATGTATGCGTGTTCGATAGAATATACAACCAAATTACCAGCTTAGAAATAACAAATGGCAATAAGAAATGGACAAGTTAACGGAACAGACTCACTAAATTGAAGGTCCAATAATTCCACTACACGAAATGTTGTGCCGTAATTGTATTCGGCGGTGAAGAATATATCCAGAGTAAGAAGGATATTCTCCACTGATAGTTCGAGTTTTAGAAGTGAATTCCACGGTAGGCAGTTATCACAGCTGAAAATTGTCACAAGGAGTTATTGTGACGTTCAACAGTTCACACAAACACAATAATCCAATCTCACGACTTCAGCAAACAGCAATCAGCTCAATCGGATGCAATTTCACTGACTCAGCAAAAAGCAGGGAAGTCGCGCCAA
>NW_008751724.1:944012-948892 GCF_000715545.1 Opisthorchis viverrini
TTGAAGCCATGATTTGTAGGGTTCTCAATATTGTGGAAGAGAATCAACTCGGCCTCGGAGAGGCATGTTTCAAAACAAACCATCCTTCATTCTTTGACGTTTTTTCCAATGAGGTACGTTTCCCAAAATCTTGTTTTCTGAAGGCTTTG
Organism: Opisthorchis viverrini; assembly: GCF_000715545.1. Classification (NCBI taxonomy): domain Eukaryota; kingdom Metazoa; phylum Platyhelminthes; class Trematoda; order Opisthorchiida; family Opisthorchiidae; genus Opisthorchis; species Opisthorchis viverrini. The sequence continues at coordinate 944,162 of NW_008751724.1, forward strand.
ATCGGAACGATTGCTTTTTGGATAAATGATATTTTGACATATGCGGCACACGTTCTCTTTCGACAGTTTTGTGGTTTTCTTTAGTGCTTGGTGTTTGCTACTACTATAGTCGGTAAATTGCACAGGTATAAACCAGTCAGTGGGCCACCATTTCCGAATGTTTGTAAAGAAACACTTAAAGCCGCAAATCGTCGTATCAGATCGATTCTCGGTTTCTTGTCTGAAGTCCGCTTGGAACATGAAATTCTGGGACATTGAGCAAAATCTTCCAACCAATTCGTGAGACCCCAATGCTTTCAGTCCAAGTTGATCAATTTCATCTGTATGAGACTATGGGGATAGGGATGTAGTTCGGGATTGAGTTATGACAAGCGGGATACATTGTCCAATGAGAAGCCACATGGACGGTTGACTAGCCATGCTTGACCAAGTGGTATTGTGCGCAGTCGCTTACCAAGGAGTTCGGAGTATGCTGTACCAAGAGGTACTCATTGTTCACTATTCCAAATCGTTTAATTTCCTGTCGAAAAATCTGGACAACTCACTGTAAGTGTTATGACTGACTGCACACGACGATTTGGGTATGTGTTCCCTGATGGATGAAGCTGAAGACAACTGCAGAATACATAAATTTAGATAAAGTTAGGCTATAAACTATTTTGACTTTAACTCCCATGCTTATGCACAACCGACTGCCAGTAAATCCCAGGATACGGTCGGCAAATTGGAAATCCCAAACTCTGACTACTGATAAACGAACAGTAGTCCATAAGAAAACGGGCTTAGACCAACTAGAGCCAGTGTTTCTCAAATTATAGTCATGTGGCAGTTAAAGAAACGGTGGTACTATATCCGGCTGGTGAAAATCAGACCGCCATTTGTAAAAATACAAAACTTTTCATGAACTACACCATCGGACGTATTCTTAAGCTTGATGACTTCAACTACAAAGCCATCACGTGCAGAATAATCATTACTGCAATATAGGTCAAAATGCAGTTACGCTTTTTTCCATATGAGGCCACTTAGTTCGCCGATCGTCGCGCGTGCATCACGAGAATTTTTCCGGCAACTGGATACTCGTTTGCTCCTCGGCTACCATTTGGGAGTGAGGATACGAACACGGTCGATATGACTGAGGTTTTGCAAGAGCTTCAGTGTGTTTATGAACTTAACACCACCATTTCACGCTCATAAGTATCCAGTAATAATGACCGTCTCCACGTGTGATCTTCACATGTGATGGTCGACGCTCGTTGCCTCACATGTTGTTGACAGTGTGACCAAAAATGTACAGACGAAATATTGGGCAACGCAATTTGTTGCTTCGCCTTAGGAATTCGAAAGATTCCACAAGCAGAAATGGACAGTTCGCTTCACCCAGACCTGCAAAGGATGTCTGACCAATTTCGCAGTTTGAAGAATGCTCACGCTCTGTTGACATTTAATATGGTACAGACTCAAGGAAGAAGTGGAGTTTTTTATAAAGTAATGTTTAAAGATTTTGGCGACTCGACTTTGACCAATTCAAAGGTCGTGTACTGATTGGGACGTTCTACCTTATGAGACAACTATTTCCACAACGCTGTGAGAATTGTACACACATGGAAAGCATGAGATTCATTGAAATGTCTTGAGACGAGTTGATATTTGATAGAAAGAATTCCACTTGTTAGTAAAGCCAATGTCTGCTGAGAAGTGAAGAATTGCCCTACAGCTCGTTCATCCCTGTTGTGAGGTGCGCATTACTGATGACCACAAACAAGAATGAAACGGCTGTACAGCACCTCGCGGCTTTTCAGTATAAAGGGCTCCCTCGGACAGGATCATCGCATGTTGGATACCTATATTCAGCCGTAACGTGAACTTCACAATCGGCCTTGTTGTCCAAAACATTTCTCGACTTGAGCAGTGCTTCATCACGAAATATGAATCGCAAACCACAGTCTCCTTTTTGGGACACTTCTGGGTTTATTCATAATTCCGGTGGTAGAATAGCAGATTATCTGGTCCACGAAGGCTGGTAGTCTAATGAAAACATCTGATTTCATGTTGCTAGACCTGCTAGTCTACAAGTAGTTCCTCCATTCAGGTTCTGCCAAGTTAGGGGAGTATGAACAATGGTCTAAGGTGGAAGACGCCTCAATAGACTAACTTCCCCGAATGATGGATTGACTTGCATATGTTTGTCACTCGGAACGATAAGCCAAGTAAACTGAAATTCACTAAACCACCTAGCTTTCACATGTTTTTTATTTGGGCCTCCGACGTTTGCACATAGAGCCAATGCTGACGAGACGGCATTGGTAAGAGCAACTGAATTCACGGATTGCAGAGCCATTATTAAGAACTTCCGGTTGATTATTGGACGGCATTCATCGAATAGAGAAAATGCAGCCAACTAAGAGTAGTGTGGTTGAATTCCCAATCAAATGACAACTTAGATTTGGTTTTGTTAAATAGAAGTCCCCCAAATGGGAAAATGCCCAGGATTTATTTACTTTTGGCTTCGAGTTCGGTAATTTTTGTGGTTTCGGGTTCAGTGTTTTGCATCATCCGGAGGCTGTTGTTCTAAAGCGGCAGTTTCCTCAGCCCGTTTGCGTGGCGATTCCGCTTCAATAAAATATGCCAGGCCTTCTCCGTCTTTTCCGACCATTACTTTCAAAGAAAAAATAGAGCTCATGAAATTTCCACGAACAGAAAGCTGGAAACTGAATTGAACGGAATCAAATTTTCACCAAACTTCGAAGGCCAACATATCCAAATGCAGTTAAATTAGTCACACAAAAATAAAATGGCGGAATATAGAGTGAACTAGATATATTATATTCTTCCCTAATACTGACTATGATAGTGGAATTATGATCCTCGTTGGACGAAAATATTCCAGTGCTGGACAAGCCACTCAGCAATGATCGACCAGGCATCGAACCCGGTTGGACGTTATTCCCAGGTTACGAGGTGTAACTTACAATTTGCGAGTAATATTCACAGTCATGCATTTTAACTTTTAATGATGGAAGGACGGACGCGCAGCTCCAACAACAAATAAAGACAAGCTGATTGCATGGAAAAACTCAAAAATGTGTTCTTTTCAAAATTTTTGCACTCACGCGATGCATCGGTTACTTCGGACATGATGAGAAATGTGGTCAGTAAAACGATGAACGTACACATGTTGGACCTGAAAAAGCGCAGATCAAATGGAAATCGGGAGTTTATTCAAAACTGGCAGAGTCACTATTACTTATTTGCACAAATTATTAACGCGCTAGCAAATGCTATTATAGAACCGCCTTCAGGGTCCAAGTACCTCTAGCAAAATAGACTATTGCCGACTTCAGACCGGATATCGGGACTCCTATATCTCAACGACCGTAGTTGGAAAAAGGAATCACGTTCCTGAAACCAATATGAGGGGAAGAATCAACTGCTAGTATTGCTTGGGGAGATCTTGTTAAATCACTCCGAACACATTTGTCGGTTACGGTTTTAATCATCAGGCGGGCGCTAAAGCTCATGTAAAGTCGATGATACGTGCTGTTGGATAATGCTCGAAACAGCCCCTCGTGAAATAGCCACGGAAACGTTGTCTGATTCCATGTTACGCCGAACGATTTTTTGAACTCTCGCCAGGCGAGAATTTGAACAAACTCTGCCTGACATATAGTGTACGGAATTGTGCGAGAAAGAGCTGCGTCAAGTGGTTTTTACGCAAATATCCGCTTTTCTCTTGGCACAGCCTTGAACTCGACCGGAATGAGCCAGGAATTCTGGAAGGTACACCGTCAGTCGATGTACAATTTTACTCAGTTTTACGACTTTCGAGAGATTTCACAGCATAAAAATAGCTGACATCTTGTGGGGTTGTTTATCGTGACAAAGTCGGTCAATCAGTAATCAAGGCCAGGAGGGCCTTAATGCATAAAATAGGTCCCAATGGGTGACCGTCATCTGCTGGTGAGCATGCGTACCAGGCACAAAAGCCTAAGTTCATTCACGAATATTTGCATGATGAAGATGCTCCATGAGGTTGAAACAGCTATTCAGAGTTCTCCAGCTTTTCCGTATAAATCGGCTTCAACTGCGCGACGATATCTCTATTGAGGAAAATCAAGCGATCTGTAACACATTCTGTCCATGTAGTGGTGAGAAGCTTGTGGTTAAGCATCCCTTTAGGGATTTGCTTATTACTTATCGTCAATGTACTGATGAAACCATGGAACACACAGCTCAACAGCTTTGTTGTCTAAGAGTCAATCCTCGCTGTTTTTGGATGTCAGCTTGTTTATGCTTCTCATAAATGGCTTGGTGTGTTTGCCTAGTTAAGGCAATTCAGTTGCAAATGAACACATTAGCAAAATCACAGAAACCTCAAAGAACTAACATTTTCTGTGAAGTAATTTCATTCGGCAGATACAGTTTATATTGCCACTTTTCACCCCAAGGATGAGCTGCATGAAATTGCTGAGAGAATTAGGGAGCAGACGAAGTAGAGTAGCTATATATCTGGAAATTTTGAAAAAGTGACAGGGATATTCCTGTTGGCAAACTCTACCAAACAGTCTTGCAATGCATAATCAGGTTGCGACAAATGCAGGCAGAATCTGGAATTCCATCAGATTTGAGAAGAGAGCAGCTTTTTTGAACCTACTTCACCTACTTCACTGGACGCCCATTATCGACTTTAATATATATAGTGCAATATGATGACGACCTAGATTTGGTTTT
>NW_008751724.1:956811-958419 GCF_000715545.1 Opisthorchis viverrini
GATGTTCACTGTTGCAACGGACGCTACTGATTGTGGTATCGGCGCAGTTATAAAGTAGAGGAAGGGAGTTATCTAATACGCCAGTGGCGTCCTTACCAACACTGAACAGAAGTACTCTACCAGTGAGAACGGAACTTTGGCGATCGTCTGGGCCCTGACTAAGTAGAGGCCATATCTGCTTGGAGAAAATTCTCATGTCAAAACCGATCAGATCCCCCTTGAGTGGATCAGGATCACCAGAGATCCTCGTAGGAATCTCGCGCCCTAAGCACTCCAGTTGTAAGAGTACGACTTCACAATCCAGCACGTCTAGGGAGGAGAGTCACTTGGCTGATTGGCTGACAAGACCAGAGGCTTAAAATGAGAGGGAAGCCTATCGTCGAATGCCATTAGATGGCAATGCAGGGTACGACTTCGGCAGTGGGCCTACTGCCCCGGGATGAGAAATAAGATGATGGATTATGTGGTGTGTTGTAAGCGGTGCCAACTGAGGAAACGGGACACGTCAGGGACATTTCATCCCATGGAACCTAGTCTTGTCTCAGAATTCGGCGAGTTGTGGTCCGTTGACTCCATGGGCTTTTTTGCGGTGACAACTAGCAGGAATCAACATGTCGTGATAATGACAGTACATCTGTCTTGTTGGATAGAGGCGGCAGCTGTGCCGAATCAACGGGTGACGACGATCAGCGGGATGGTAATGCATCACATCGCGGCCAACCATGGAGTGCTAAAATGATCCTTACGGATCAAGGGCCTTGCTTCGAGAGAGAGGAGTCTTACAGAAGCTGGGTATCAAACGGCTAAGAATGGCACCATACCGCCTGCAAACCAGTGGCATAACCGAACGTAATAACCGAACGATCAAGGAGTGGTTGGCGCATAAGGGGCCTGGGAAGTGAACTTGCCAATGGCGTCGCTAGTTTATCATGCCTCCATACAGTCAACCACAGACAAGTTCTCATTTATATTGATGTACGGCTGACATCCGGGCCTCCCGGTTGATGAGTTGGGTTGTGGAGGGCAAGATGCTTGCCTCCAAGGGAGCTAGGAGAAGAAAGAATTGTTGCTCGAGAAAACTTGACCGCCATTCATGAGAGGACCAGGCAGAAAACGGCGCGTATAAAGGCTCGAACATTCCTCATGAGTGTGAAGGTCTAGCGAAAGGATCATCAGAATCCCGGAAGGAGTGACCACGGGTCGTTGAAGCTAGGCAGTCGAGGGCAAGGTCCGTTCGTCGTTACCGACCGCCGTCTATACAATTCAAGGCGGTCGGGAATAAGGAAGAGTAAATGGGACGCAGCTTTATAAGTGGCACGACACACCCAAACAGCTGCTGAGCAGACGCGCTGCTGAAGCGAATCTGACGGAGGTAAGTGAAAATCGATGGCATGCGAACGACCATTAAATCGGGAGGTGTGTAGCGGTGGATAATACTGATGTGGCATGCGAGCAGTGTTTTCTCGTAAATTCGCTTCGCGTCTCTTGAAAAGAGAGATCTGTTGCGGAATTTCTAGTCACTTTGTACCATTCGTTTGGGTTTGAGCTACAGTCAATGAACATCCAGGAAAGTTCAGGAAGACGCGTTCAAGGGGAGGTGGATGTTCA
>NW_008751724.1:960012-970842 GCF_000715545.1 Opisthorchis viverrini
TATTTACACCAGATGGGTTGTACTTACCGATTCGCATCGTCGTACGAAATTTTCACGAAGCAAGTTGTCGGATATCTTCATCGTATTTTCTGAGTTCGCCTACCAATCGCACAAGGTCAGGTCACTTCCGATGGAACATTTAAGCATACGAAATCGTAATGGATGACTACCAGTTCAACTCCGAAATCCTAAGTCATAACTGAGCTCCTGGGAGTTAATTTCAGCTATTTCCAATTCTCAGCCATCCCACTCTACAACAATGACCATTTTGATGTACATCCTAGAGAATCATATTGCCACTACGGAAGTCAAACTCGTAGCAACTTATAGCAAAACTAGTTCTTTTATATTCCGCTATCCTATTCTTCTGTGACTAATACAACTACGACCAGAAATGTTGGGTTTCAGTGTTTACTGGAAATTTGATTGCGTCTCTTCATATTTACTGGTCAGATTTATTTGTCACCAAATTTCGATATTCAGAAAATGGTCCCGAGCTTCATTGTATTGTCTCCTCTGAAAATAGAGAGCAGGAAAAACGAACAACCGCTGATGGATGTAAGTGGACAGGATTCGCGACGTGGAGGAGCTCAGGAACCTGCCGCTGAAGAACAACCGGCTTCAGAGGATGCATAACACTGGTCTTGCTCCCACAAACCTCACCGTGTGCGAACAGAAAAATAAACAAATCTTCGGCATTTTTCGTTTTGGTGCACTTCTCTTTGGCCAAACCACATCTAGGTCGTCATCAAATTCGGAATGGAACCTCTCTAAATTCAGTTGCGCTAAATTTTCTAGAGTCGACTAATCGTGTGTAATAAGCAATAATGGCTCCTTTATTACAAATCCAACTACTCCACAAGCAGAAATTAACAATTCGTTCCACCTCGATCTGTTAAGCATGTCTGATTGATTTCGTAATTTGTGTGGACCCTTAGTATGGAACAGACTCAAAGTGTGTTTGAATGACAGCAGTTAATCTGCCTTGTACCAGAAATATGTACCTCTCTTGCGTTATCTGGTTTGCGCTTAAGCAGAGCCCAGAACTACAAGATACATTCGTATATTGCAGGTTGTCAAAGGATCTCAGTACTTTAGCACACTTGAGCGAAATGCGGTGGAATGTTATCAACAAAACCATTTGGCTCGGATAAACGGCGGCTAAATGACACTCCGACACTGACAAACATACAATAGACAAATATTCTTGGCTTGGAGCAAGAAAGTCCAGGAACCCTGTCTACACTTTAGCCAAACTCTGCCTGCATTATCATCGTCTTCATTGACAGCATGGCATCAGTGTTCGACACCAACGCTTCATTGCCGTACAACCATGATTCATTTGAAAGCCTTATTGTAAAGAAAAGAATAAAGGCGTACGAGGAAGGTACTTAGTGCTAGCTTAACACAATCATTCCGAGGTGCCTATACCTCTACTTACTCGCTTAGGCGATCCGGATAGAAACTAACAAGAATGCCACGGACATCGGTTGGCAGCCATATCTTGTAGTGTCTCCAACCAGGCACAGTAAGCATCACGCGGTCCGTATCCTGGAAAGCCAGTTGCACCGACAGCACCCGGCGTTTCGTGATCTCCTTCATGCTCCTCTGCCAAGTCAAGGGATGGTCATTTCTCTGTTTACGCCACAATAAGTTGGGCATGGAAAACAGCACTGTCTTCGGCAAACGATGGTTCGGCATAGCAACACATGTCCCAACCAACGCAGCTTCTGGTGCTGGACACATCCGTCATTGGAAGTACCCGTCGCACAAACGGAAACGCGCTTTCTAACTGTTTCTTTACGGATTCGCCGACACCAACCCACGCGAGCTATGGTTCTGAGACAACGTTTGTCGAACACCTGAAGATGTCTCAGTTCGGCTGCTCGAATAGGGAAAGTCTCACAGCCATACAACAAGACAGCCCGTACTGTAATTTGATACGCACATCCCTTGACATTCAGAGATACGCGGCTTTGACGCCATAGGTGTCTCAAATCAGCAAAAGCGGTCCTTGCCGTGCATTCACCTCATCTGTCACACTACAATCAAAACTAATACAACTTCCACGATACGTAAAGTGCTCCACAACTTCCAGTACCTCTCCTTGGATTGTAAGTGGCATGTTCAGTGACTGCACGTTCACGAGCATGACTTAAGCACTTTGTAGGTGCAAAGTGCATACCAAAGGGCGGGATGACTTTGATCAGTTGATCCAAATGACTTGCGCATCCTTCTCCTCTTCGAACATGAGAACGATGTCGTCTGCATATTCCAGATCGACAAGGTTTTCTTCAGAGGCTATTTGAACACCAGGGTTTTGGAGACCCTCCAGCGTTCGTCTCATTATTTCATCGATCACGGAGTTAAAAAGGAGTGGCGAGAGTAAGCATCCCTGACGGACACCGCTTTGTGTACGGAAGCTTTTGGAGAGTTCTCCGTACACTCTCGAATGTCCGGAAGTCTGAGAATACAAAGAACGTATTATGTTTACAAACTCCCGGGGCGTTCCTTGGTGTTCAAGCGTCTCAAGAAGAACAGACCGACCAACTGAGTCGAATGCACCTCGGAAATCCAGGAATATTAGAATCGTGGGTCGCTTATACGTACGGCGTTGTTCTAGCACCTGACGCAGTGTGAAGGTTTGGACAACACAATCCCTATCAGGCCGGAATCCCGCTTGCTGCTCTCATGTCCATATCTCACGAGCCACCGCAAGGCGACGAAATACAATTGACGCCAACAGTCTTGTTACGACCGGGGTCAAGGTGATACCCCTGTTGTTACCACACTTCTAAGCGCCTTTTTTTTAAAACGGGCACTATCACCGATTCTCCCCAGTCGACTAGGACAGACTCCGTTTGCCAAATGCAACTAACACATCGGACAAGCGCTGACTGAGAATATCACCCCCGTCCATGAACAATGTGTGTGGGAGGTCATCCGGACCAGGAGCCCGGAGGCGCTTGAGGGAATATATGCAGTCGGAAATCTCCGTGGTCTTATGTATTTCCACGCTCCCCGTTCGGGGTTCTACTTCAATTGTTGGCTCCAGATCAGTGCCAGCTGGTGGCCACGGCAGTTTTTGTTCGAAGTATTCAGCCCGCCGGTCGAGGCGTTCTTCTTTATTCGAGATGGTCGTTCCATTCTGATGTTTGATGGTTTCGCTCACAGGTGGTTTCCGGGGACTGGTTGCATGGGTCAATTGAAATAATCTTCGGGTATTACCGGCTTTCTGGGCCTCTTCCATTTCTTTGGCTCCCTGTGTCCACCCTACTTCACGGTCGGCTCGCACGCTCACTTACACTTGACGTCTGATAACTCTTCGCACCGATTATGTTCGGGACCGGCTGGAATATTTCTCTAAGATTTGAGTAGTGCCACGTTTCGGTCTTGGGTGCGCCTGGTTGGGTTGTACCACAGGCAAAATTCCCAGCACTATGCAAGGAGATGACACTCTCGTACCAGCATGAGTGGAGCATTGGGAAGAGACTCTATAAGATCAATTTGATAAGTCCGTCTGACATCGGGATCTGCCGGTCTCGCAGTTGCCAGGCGATTCTTCCGCACCTTACGGTTCCGGGAAAACGTAGAGAGACGCGACCCTGGACGAGCGCGTGATCAGAATCCGCAACAGTATTCCAAAACTACCGGTAGTCAGTTACTGATCCGCGCCATTGGTAACCGGTAGCAATGTTGGCGATTTGAGTTTGCGGCCGGAATGCCGTTGAAGGACACCAAGTGGACAAGCGATTTCGGCTATTTCGGAAGTTAGTGCTGCATAAAAACAGCCTGCGATCAGCACACAGCTAAAGCAATCGTTCCCCATTGTCCGTTCGTACCGAGTTCATTTCGTGTCGACCTCCTAATTGAGTCTCAGATAAGCTAAACCTGCACACTCATGCATTCAAATATCCGGGAACCACCATGCTGTTTGAGCTTTTAGCTCGCCGCAGCATGGTATTCAGGGCGTCATAATCACCGTGTTTGACGCCGTCAGAGCTACAGTCGGTCGGCGCGTGGTGCGACGTCATCTCAATGTGAGGGGTAATCACACCGCTGAACAGCCACATCGTTGTCAACCGCCCAATAGCATACAAATATTCTTGCTCATAATGCACGGCACAGAGGCTTCCTCGTGCTTACGTTGCAAAAGAATTGAATAACTGAGTGCGTGGCATAACTATACAAGTTCTCTTCGTCTTGCGTTTTACAATCTTTCAGAGGGATTTTGGCATGTGTTGGGGCTAAACGAAGTCATTTCCGTCCACCTGGTCGGGGAATATTCAGTGTGGGCCAGCATGTTTTCTGGTTGGTTCAAAGGTCTTGGAATCCCGCAGGGTACAAATCAAATCAAAACTTGATGTCCAGGCTGGATTTGACTTTGGAAGGCCCCAGCATAACCAGTCGTTTAGAATTAGTATGTGCTCAAAATGGATTTGTGGTTAAGGCGAGAACCTGCTGGCTGGAATTTTAGGGTTGAAACTCAATCTATAAAACTCGAATGCTTCTGTCTCCGCTTGGACAATATGACATTGTTTCATTCTTCGTGCTAACTTCTGGTGGCATGAAAGCTTGTTACAGAAGGATCATTAGATTTGAACAAAGGAATTGATCATAATCTCATACCTGAACACAGCAACTAGAACGTGCGACTTTTCCGACAGTAAAGTAAACGACTTCGGAATAGTGAATAATGAGCAGCATACTCCAAACTCCCTGGTAAGCAACTGCACACAATAACACTTGGTCAATCGTGGCTAGCCAACGATCCGAGTGGCTTGTTATTGGACAAGGTATCCCTTAATCAGGAAGTACAACCCTATCCCGATAGGGTAAATATTATCACCTTGTACCGAAAGCTTCAGGGTCTCATAATCTGGAAATCAAAGGCGTCTTTTAATGATATGTCTAGTAGTGAATTCGGAGACAGCTTGACAATCTAGGAGAATGCTTGAGCCGGATGGTTGAAACCATGATGATATAAAACGGGGTCAGTTGGGTGTGCCGTCCATTCTTTAAGGCAAGAGCTTGAATTATTCCGACTGAACATGGGATGTCCTGGTGCAGCATTTTCAATTGATTGAAAGCATCAAAACGAAGAGTTCAGGTGGTTTCCGAGTGAGTCTCGCGCAAAAGCAAATTTGTTTGCAACTGAGTGTATTTTGTTAATGTTCAATTTCTGTTCAGGTGAAGCACACGATTGACGGTGATCATGAACTCCAAAATGGTTAAACGAGGTGGAGGCCTTCCGGAGAGCGTAATACAGCCCTATATGTTCTGTCAGAGATTGATAAGCTGTTTCCATTAGTCCATCACCATTAGGTGCAGAGAAATATTGTGATTTTACAAATCAGGCCACCCAAACGAAACCTAGGTGGCTTTGTGCAGCAAATTCGGTTGGAGAATAGCACACATGAGGGATTCAGCAGTGACTCAGCTGAGTCTCTCTTTGAAACAAATTAGTTTGCAAATTTGTCTTTTTTCTAATCAGGCAACCGTTCACCACTCCACCAACCAATCAAGTTTAATGACCAAGCAGTTTTATCTTATATACAGCTGTTTCCATCCCACAACACTCCAACCCTTCCTCATTGAATTTTTACTGACTGTCCTCACGGTCGCCAAACACACCAGTTTCCAGTACACGGTGCTTCTGGTCAGTTTGTGCGGAACACTTGATAATCAGCCTTTATCGTTCAGCGCTTAACCATTATCTTGGATTGACAATACGTAAAAATTTTGTAAACAAAGCTACTCAAGTGAGAACCCACATTTAACCCATGCGTGAGTGATGCTTCTACGAGGAGGTTACGCCTCGGATACAGATTTTGCACGCCGGTTGATACATGCCTGCGCAATTTAACGAATTCGGCAGTAGCGAACTGCAATCACGAAGGAGGAGCCTGAGAATCATCGGGTGGATACCTGTGCCACGTATGCCAGAATATCATTCATCCCAAAACAATCGTTCCAATCGCATCCCTCGTAAAGCAAGATTTTGGGAAGCGTACCACGTTGAGAAATAAAGTCAAAGAATGAAAGACGGTTAGCTGTGAAACTTTTCAATCCTGGGCCGAGGACCGAACCTCGGCAACCCTACAAAACTCTGCACCAAACTAGTCTCGGCCTCAAGTATATTAGTACTGCAGAGCTATACACAGCCAAACGGTGTCTGTCTTTATATGCAATAACTGTTGAAAAACCACATAAGCCCCGAGCTACAAGTGCCGAAAATTTCCCTTTATTTACCACGCCCGAGTTTCCAGCTGTCGTTGGTCTCCGAATATCCGATCGATCCTTTGTGCGTTGAAGGATCATATGATACTTCCCCGACCTGTCTTGTTCGAATGCGAAACAAGGTTAACTTTGCAATTTACCGTGTCCTTCTTTTCACCTGAAAAGGTCCAATCCTAAGTTGTCAAATATTCAGGTGCGCCGAATTTTCCCAACAGTTTTGAAGCTATTGGAGCTATTTTTAAATGGTTTTTCATGCATATTTTTGCAATCAATAGACTTTATGTAAATCTCCTATAAAACAATTGGCGACACCGTTGGCCCAACAGTATGAACCGCGTGTCGCTCTGCAACCCATAAATTTAAGACAAGAAAAAAACAAGGAAAATTGTCCCAAGTGTCTCTGTGTAAGAATCGACGATGGGTTGTATGGCTAGTTCTTTTAACTAGCGCTTATGCACCATGCCAACTAGGTGGCACTCTGGTCAACAAAGTACCTCCACTGTGACCCCGATCACCGTCGATTCTCTGATCCAAATCATTTACCAATCACATATTCCCATTGCTTCACGTCACTTCCAGCTGAAGCATTCATTCACGTGCGTGACAACCCTGAAGCATACCAGATATTAAATGTACCGGTATTAAATGTTACCGGCTTTCAAATGACAAGGATATCAATGTACTTCTGCGTTCTCCAGAATCCCCATCCAACCGGGCCCGTAACAACCTGCGTACTACAAAGCTAGATACATTGGACTATTGGACTGGGGAGCAAAACTATACAAAACTATTTATCCATCGCCTCCTTGAACGCGTCTTCCTGAACTTTCCTGGATACTCATTGACTGTTACTCAAATGCAAGCAAACGCTACAAAGCGACTCAACCAATTCCTCAATAGATCACACTTTTCAAGAGAGGTGAAGCGGATTTCCGAGAAGACACTGCTCCTGTGCCTCATCAGTAGTATCCACCGTTACACAGCTCCCCCTTTGAAGTCCGTTCGCATGACACCAAATTTCATCAACCCCCTTCTAATACCCGGACTCTGCAAGCAATCCCCAAACTCCTCGCTCTTGAAGCATGGCCCCTGATCGGGGCACGCTATGGTTGGCCATGATGTGATGCAATACCACTCTGCTGCTCGTAGTCACCCGTAAATTAGGCAAGGCTGCCGCCTCGATCTAACGCGACAGTTGTTCTGTCATTATCACGATATATTGCTTCCAGCTAGTTGTCACTGGAAAGGGGTCCGTGAGATCACCGGATCATAACTGGCCGATTTCTGAGATAGGACCATGTTCCATGGAATAGCTTGCCCCTGCCTCGTTCCCTTTCATCAATTGGCACAGCTTACAGGACACCACATAATCCATCACCTCACTTCTCATCCCGGGCCAGTCGGTCATCTGCGAAGTAAGTCGTACTACTTGGTGCATCCTGTATGTGCAATATCATGGCATTCGACGACATGCTTCCGTCTCAAGACGCGAGGTATCACGGACAACACCACCCGTTTTACGGTCAGTTCATTCAAGCGCCGGAAATCCACTCTAAACCTGTATTTTCCGTTTGCATTCCTTACAAGCACAACTGGGGAGTTGTACGGCTTTTTGGCTTCTTTGCTTATGTCATTTTTCAACATCTCTTGCATCTGTTTTTGGAGCGGCAGCGAACGGAGGCCGTAGGTCGAAATCGTTCGGACGACAGGGGAAATTCGTGGTCAGTCCACGGGTAGAAGCCTAACGGATCCTCATCGTCCGCGAACTGTTCGGAATATTCCTTGACAGTGGACTGTACTGACGGTACGTTACAAAACGTAATCTTGCGGACATGCAGCTCGATCACGGTAGTTCTTGGTTCATCTTCAATATCGACTGTGCCATAGCTTTTCACCAGTTTTCCCTGCTTTGTGCTCTTGAGAACATCTGCTTCCAATGTTGTCTGCTCTATATCTAGGCTGATCCGGAACGCGTGCTCCACGGACGTCTCGCCTAGGCGTGTTGGGTGCATAGAGAATCCGTTAGTCTTCAGTCGATGTCCACCTAATGCTCTGACGGCTAGCCCGCACGGTCTGAATTCAGCTTGGTCCCCTCTCTGCCTAAGTGATATCCCTGCCCCTGTATCAATCAACCACACCTTACTCTTCCCGTCCATCTAGATAAAGGGCAGCATTGTGGCCAGTGTCGCTGCACTAATCGCGGATTTATGGGAAAAGCTAATAGTACTCGCACGCGTCTTCAGTAGTATCCACCGTGTGGCACCTTGCTTTGACATGGTTTCCGTCGGAAATAAGTCCGCACCATGCCCTTTACTCCTTGCAATAGTTCCTTGCGAATGAGCCTCTGATAGATTAGACACCGAGATTCGTAGCCTTCAAGTTCAGTACATGAATTTAACTGCGTTCTTCGCTACAAGTTTGTGAATTTCAAGACCATTGGGACACGTTTTTGAAAATTCCAAAAATTGTTCCTGGAGCAAACCCAGATATCTTTTCTTCCAGCCTCTCTACCTCGACTAGTCTCTAATTCTCTCAGCAATTTCAAAGAGCTCAGCCCAGTACCGAGAAGCAGCAATATGTACTGTATCTGCCTAATGAGAATACTTCACAAAACATGTTAACTCATTGAGGTTTCGTCGATTTTGCTTAGGTATTCCCAATAAATCCCTCGTTTGTAGCTGAATTGCCCTATCTAACCAAACATAACAAGCCATCTGTGAGAAGCATAAACAGGCAGTGGGAAATGCTTCTTCGAAAACATATCTGTTGGGCTGTATGCTCCATGGCCTCACTGGTAGATTGATGATAATTAATAAGCGAATTTGGCAAGGAATGCTTAACCTTAAGCCCAAAACAACTATCATGGATATCATGTTCATCAGCTGGAGGTGCGGCCCCACTCTTTAGGGCAACAGCAACTCATAGATCCCATGCTTCTATTCAATAGCTCAATCATAATGTAGATGAAACCGATTTATGGTGAAATTCATGCAAGCTCTGAATGGCTGTTTCCAAAAGTTCAGTTATGGCCAAAATAACTAAGTTACTTTTAAACATTAGCAACGTAAATAGAAGAGCTTTGATTCTTCGACCGTCTGGCCAGTAGCCGTTTTACCATGATGCGGCTGGTCAGCAGTCTGATTAGCCTTTACATTGAGAGGACATCGGGTCACTTAGTCTTCAGTAAAGGAATCCACATCAAGCGGTCCTGCATTGACTGGCCACTCGAGTGACGATTTCTTGGAAGGAGGTTTCACATATCCAGTTGCCACTTGCCTACTGAAACCTAGTGATGTGAATAGTTTGGATAATATTCAATAGAGATTTAGTCCTGTCCGAGACAGCCCTCTATTTCGAGAAGCATTCAAACTCGGAAGATCGGGGTAGTAACCCGTGATCCTTGAACGCACAGAGGATCCATGAGAATTTTGGAGACCGATGACCTCTGGAAAATAAGATGTTGTTATCTTAAGAAACAATTTCGGCACACGTAGCTGTTTGTACATTTCAGGTAACTCTTATGTTAGCCCACCAGATTTCCACTTCCCCCTGCCGGTATACAAAAGAATTTGACGCAACTCCATCAACTGGGTGCTATGCAAATCTCGGCTCCGTTCCGCTGGTGCGTTTTATTCACAGCCCACGTTGTATGGAGGCTCGTTAACGTCCCTGCGTTTAACGTCACTGGATATCCAACCAGCATCCCTTGATTATTAGTCAATATGGCCATTCTAGGTGTAATTTCATAGTTAGCCAGGTACAACGCTCTCACCTTATGATGCCCAAAACTCGGTCGATTCGACTGAGGTTTCCCAAGAGCTTGAGTGGGTATGACGCTCACAAACATCGAGCAATAATGCCTGTCTTCATTTGTGATCACCTGTGGTGGTCGAAGCTCGTGGCTCCACACCTTGTTAACAGTGTGACCGAAAATTTACTGACGACATGGTGCGCAAGGCAATTATTTGCCTCGGCTCAGGAATTCGAAAACTCCACAAGGGTGAATAATGGTCGAAGCTCGTGGCTCCACACCTTGTTAACAGTGTGACCGAAAATTTACTGACGACATGGTGCGCAAGGCAATTATTTGCCTCGGCTCAGGAATTCGAAAACTCCACAAGCAGAGGTGAATAATTGGTTCCACCTTGACCTGTAATGCATGTCTGATTGAATTCGCAATCTGTGTGGACACTTGCTATGGAACAGACTCAAAGTATGTTAGAATACAGTAGTTAATCTACCTTGTACAAGAAATATGTACCTCTCTCGCTTTATTTGGCTTGAGCTCATGCAGAGCCCGGAGCGAGAGAATATTCGTATATTTCAGGTTCTCGAAGAATCTCAGTACTGTATTACTCTTGAGCGAAATGCGGTGGAATGTTATCAACAAAACTATTTGGCTCGGATTACTGGCGGCTAAATGACACTTCGGCACACGAACAATAGACAAAGCGTCTTGGTTTGGAGCAAGAGAGTCTGGGAACCCTCTCTACACGTTGAACACTGTCCCAGCTAGAAAGACGCCCCGTGATATGTTCAGAGCCATCAGGTGACTTCGAATATGATGAAATTATAGCACGCGCTGGCACA
>NW_008751724.1:974502-1012939 GCF_000715545.1 Opisthorchis viverrini
TTTCCCTCTCTCGCGTTATTTGGCTTTAGCTCATACAGAGCCCGGAGCGAGAGGATATTCGTATATTGCAGGTTCTCGAAGAATCTCAGTAATTACTCACTCTTGAGCGAAATGCGGTGGAATGTTATCAACAAAACTATTTGGCTCGGATTACTGGCGGCTAAATGACACTTCGGCACACGAACAATAGACAAAGCGTCTTGGTTTGGAGCAAGAGAGTCTGGGAACCCTCTCTACACGTTGAACACTGTCCCAGCTAGAAAGACGCCCCGTGATATGTTCAGAGCCATCAGGTGACTTCGAATATGATGAAATTATAGCACGCGCTGGCACAACATTCAGCAAAATGGTAACGCTTCCTCCAGTCAGTTGCCGAATTCTTCGCTGTAACGCTACACTGTGCTTTCCCCACGAAGTAGCCTTTTAGAAAGGAACCCGCTGTTTCCATGGATATACCGACGGTGAACATTTAGTAGAAGCTTTAACGTGTGAAGTCAGTCGATCCTTTTAATTGAGGTATGGTCTCTACATGTGTGGAGACACGGGTCAAATCCAATACTGAAGCCGTTCATGGAATGTCTGATATGCTTAAGCAATCAAACCAAGTGTTTGCCAAAATTCAACACTGCCAATAAATTTCACTCTTCTATGCTTCAAGTGGCTCTGAACGGACCATCGGCCTCTGCTGATGAACCTGCACACAAGCCACAACAACTACAGCTCATTCACGAATATTTGCGAAAGCACTTCCTTGAACTTGATGTAACCTAACGGCAGCCGCTCAGCAACCTACAAGCCTGAGCCGTGCAAACCAGTTTTAGTACCGGACAAGAGCCAAATGGACTTTCCACTAGTATCCAATGCATGCGGCCTTGAAACCCGTAGGTTGCTACGTTCCCGGTTGGCATATAGGGTCCGGGAAAACGCAGAGGACTTACGATATCCTTGTCGTTTGAAATCCGGTAATACCGAAAATAAAGTGAAGCTATGGGAAAATGTGCGAGCATGTTCAATGACTGCATGTCCAGGAGCGTGACCTTACACTTTGTGGGTTCAAAGTCCCTACCAAAGGACACTGGTGTGGTGACTATAGTCAGCTCATCCAAAAACTCTTGCCCCTTCTGCGCATCTTCGAACTTGAGAACGATGTTGTCTGCAGATAGGAGATCGACAAGGAAAACCTTGTCGTCACAGCCTAGTTGAAAACCGTGTTTTGTAGACGACATAGTTAAACAGAAATGTGGGGAGTGGGCATCCACGACGGACACCACTTTGTGTACGCAACCTTTCGGAGAGCTCGCTCATACGTCCGAAAGTCGGTGTCACGAACTTCCGGAACATTCCTTGGTGGGCAGCGTGTCAAGCTGAACAGTCCGTTCAGCGGAGTCAAAAGCGCATCGGAAATCCAGGAACGCTGGAATTGTGGGTCTATTGTACGGAGGTCGTTGTTCTAGCACCTGACGAAGTGTGATCATTTGGTCAACACAACCCATATCATGCCGAAATCCCATTTGCTGCTCTTGAGTCGGTGTCCCACGAGCCACCGAAGGGCGACAAAGCACAAGTGACGCCAATATTCTCGTTACGACCGGAGTCAAGCTGATCCCTCTGTGGTTGCTACACACACTACGAGCTCCTCTGTTTGCCAATAAAATAAGCACACGCGGAAAACGTGTCCAAGCAATGTACCACTAGCGGGATGAAACCAGCTTTGTACGCGAACCTCACCCAAACGGCTAGAGTCTCCGTTAGAGTCATGTTCTAAGTCAGAAATGGGGTATGGGAGCATCCGGTCTTTCCTTAGAGAAAATGAGGAACCACTAAAAAACAATATCTTATACGTCTTTCCGGTCCCAAAGCCGGTACAAAAAAGAGAAACCGAAGTCCACAAGAATATTTTGACTAAAACCAGAGTTCGGCTTTGTGTGATCCTTAGATTAGAAGATTTGGCTGGTTGATACCACTGAAATACCTGAAACTGTAAATATTGCCAAACGAAATGTTATTAGACCACTCCAAACATTTTTTCGGTTATGGTTTTAGGAAACAGCTGGACGGTAAAACTCATGTACCAATGGACAAAACGTGCTGTTGGATACAGCTTGAAACACCTGTTAGTGAAAGTAGTGAAAGAAACTGTGTTTAATTTTGTGTTACGTTAAGCAATTTTCGAGCGTATTTTGTACGCTTGTCGGGTGAGACAATTTAGGCAAAATCTGCCTGACACAACAGTGTACGGGAATAATCGACGCAGCGTCCGGTGGACTGTGCCAGAATATCTAGTGTCCTGTTGGCGCAGGTTTGTGCTAAACCAGCACAAGCTTGTAAATCTGGTGATTTATCGTCAGTCAATAGGTTGCTCTATGCGTCATTATGATTCTTAAGAGAAGTCATGTATCATGTGGGGCAGCTTGTCGCGAGGAAGCCAAATGCTTAGCATTGCGGACGAAATAACGACCACCCGATCAAAGCGAGAGAGTTGCCAAAATTCAACACTGCCACTAAATTCCGCCCTTGTTTGCTTAAAGTAGCTCCCAAAGGACGACTGTAATCTGCTGATGAACCTGCACACCACGCACAACAAATGCACTTCATTCACAAATATTTGCGAAAACACTTCACTGAACTTGATGTAACCTAACGGCAGCGGATCAGCAAGCTTCAAGCCTGAGCTGTACAAACCAGTTCTCCTCGCTAGTATCCAATGTATGCGGCCTTGTAACCCTCAGGTTACTACGGTTGCCACTGCCTCAAAAGTCGTCAGAATATGCGGCCGTTTGTACCATGCAAAAACATCGGTCGGTGGCTGGAGTTCAGCTCCCCGCCTTGTATTCCTCCAAACACCCGACGACCATTTTATCATAGGTTCTATCTACATTAATTTGCATACAACTGTAATAAAACCACACATGTTCAGGTTATCACAGGGCGGGTGGGGAGCTGAGCTGAAGTTACTCATATAATGTTTTAACCCGGGACGTCAAAATGATAGTACACAGCGCACTAGACTGGCACGGGTGAAGTAATACATCTTTACATCCCTACACATCATAGTGCTTTATTATACATCCACTTTAAGTCCGATTGCGTTTATTACGTACTCTCCCAAAAACCTAAATCAAAAAGCATCTTTTCGTCTATTTCTGGTTCCATCTGCCACGTAAATGGATGAGAATATCAGGATTTCCGCAAAACAACCGTCCACTCAGAGTGAAGGTGCATCATTCGAAATTGCCACACAACCTTTTCTGCGGTGAATGACATATTTCGTCGCTTCGTGCAACACCAGCTCTCCATAGTGCCACTTTTGAGCAGTTCCTCCAATCCGTCAATAAAACCTCAAACCTCGCGACATTTTATTAAAGGATTTTCACGTTTGATCGCGAATGGTTTCTCCACATGATAGTGGACATCACTACTCTGCGTATAATAAAAGTAGATATTACCCTTAATATGTTAGCGTTCGGGTGAAGACTCAACGTTACACCAATTAAAAATGGTGGTGTACAGTTGCCAGTAAAAAGAATCTGCGCCGAAGTTCCAGAAGACAAAGAGCGACCCAGATTCACGTGATCTTACTCATTCACCGAACTGTCTTAATACACATCTATCCATAACAATCAATAAGAATTCTGAACGATTTTTAACAGGGATCCCCACCTAAAGTTAATTGATGGACTCATTCCAAATTTAGGGGGTCTCCTCCTGTTCATCTGCACCAGTCTGCACTAACAAATTCTCTTAGCCGTTTGCTTCATTTCCTCCTTAATACGCCACGGAGTCTCTCGCCTTGAACAGGCTATTGTGTGGAAAAGGAGTTAATCTAGGAGTAAATCTACCAACTATTATTCTCCGAAGTAAATGTCTCTTATCGTTTCTGGTGATGAAACGTGCCACACAAAGAGAATCTTTGTCACGCAACAGTGCACGAATTCTCAAAAGAATTGGACAGGTTCAGCTGCATCGTGTGTACCTATGCTTAGTGGTTTCACGTCGGCTTACAATTAGTGAAAGAACCAGCTCTGAACGTAATGGGACTGCCAAAGGAATGGCCGTTTTTCGTTGAGACAGATTTCATTGGTTGTTTTTCACTCGCCCTTGACAGATGAGTTGTATTCTTAGTACCAATCTTGACCGCTTGTACGTGGCAGAGATCAATAGGGCGGATGGCTCGCACGTTCATTGATTTTTTGGTTTGGCCAAGTGTACCAGGCGATCAAGCGGTTATTTAAATCGGGGTTCACGGTGATAAGAAGGTATTAGGGGACTGTAGTCCAAAACACTAATACTATAAAATCTATGCACAAATATATTTGATCACGCTACATTAGTCATCAGTCTTTGACGACACAAGCTTTGAGTAAAACCGAAAACTAATAGCTGCTGCGGAACGATTGCGTGAAATGTAAGCAGTATTTAAATAAAATCCATGAATCAAGCCGTGACGCGCCTCCTCTCGACGTCCAGAACTATCCGACTCGAGTCATACGTGAAAGCTGCTGCACCCTGCACTTTGTTTGCTAACTGTTCTTATCACCAATGATCTCCTTTGAGAATCAGACTCCGAGTTAGTTTTGGCACCACGGATATACCCAAGCCGGGACCAGAGTTTGGAAAATCCTTCCAGCGGACAGGTTCTCTGCATGGTAATCGAGCCTGGTATTCTCCACTAACTTCTAGTTCTGTTTATGACAATGCATGTCTGAATACCCAGTATTTTGGAACTGAGAATTCTGAGACACCTGAATTCAAAAAAATGGCGAGAATTTTTAGATCCGCTGGCAGTAATTGAGTAGACATTCGTCAGCACAAAGCGGGCGTTAGGAAAAAGCACTGGTGTCTAAAAGTTATATTGTGGTTTCAGTCGAACAAGCACATTGCTCTCAGATCTGTTGAAGATTCTTGAGCGCATCCGATGTAGAACACTCTTGGACCACGCGCAAGTTCCACTTTGAGAAAATGACTCTAAGCGGAATACTAGCAAGAACCTTAAACCGCGCTTGCAAGCGTTAAATATTCATTGCCCTGATATTCCAAGCGTAAACGTATACTGCCATTTATTTTGTTCATTCGACCGACCTTGATAGATTGGAATGAACAGCAAACTCATTATGCTACCTGACCAAGCTTGGGCCCCAACAATATTAAGAAAATGATTCGTGGCTGGTCGGATTTCGCAACCAGTCACACAAAACGATCTTATGCGGTTTATCGCTTGTTTCACTCTGCAGAACCATATCGTGTTTGAACATTGAAACCAGACCGGTCGACGCTGACTGTAATCATATGCAACCATCAAACTGGCGTGCACTATCCCGGGGCGTGGGCGATTTTCGGACGGACAGTTGTCTTCAAACTGGGTCAAAACACCGCTCTCTTGATTTCGTTGATGGTAACTGCTTTTTGTTCATATCGGACAAGGTTAGAACCACAGAAGTAGCGGCTCTTTTCTGCAACTATGGGTTGACGACATGGATTCGTTTTGTCTGTAGATCCGATTGGGACTCCAGTTTCTCACCGCTAACCCCATAGAATTGTGAATTCAGTTGTCATAAAAGATCAGTCGTTTGTCGGACTACCCTATGTGGCCGTTTTTAAACAATCTCCAAATGAGCTGAAGACGTGGTCCAGACGTCTCTTAATTATCCATACCAGACATTTATTCAAGTTTTACGGGGAAAATCCATTCTTTATGTTTTGTTTAGAGGCGTTATGTTCTGTTTTTCTTCTTTTTACACTACCCTTTTTCTTCCTTTGGGAATTCAAATCAAACGGTATCGTTTTCACAAAGAAAAACCCCTACTAGCCCACGCCTGGTATTTCCCTTATTGGTGCTCATTCACTTGGAGATTATCACATGCGAAAGGTTCAACAGAGTTATTAAAACCCAGCCGATATGCAAATGAGTGCGTTTATCAAACAGATTCATATTTGAATTTGTTGTTCACAACCTGACTGACGACTAATAAGCAATCTTCATCTTCCATTCTCGTGGAGTTTAAATTTGTCTCAAATTCAACTCAAAATAGTGAAACAATTACACGGCGCAGTACTTTCGATTTAGGATTCTGATTTATTGAATTCTTGGCCTTCCATTCTCGGACACAGTAATATCCATGGCATAACCAGGGGATTTTAGTGGATGAACCAAATGTACTTCTGGAATTATCACGAACGAGAAATTCGGCTGAGTTCCAAATGAGTCTGTCGCAAAACCAAATTGATTTGCAGATCAGTGTATTTCGCCAAATGTACTTCGAGCTTGTTATTCTCAAAGCACCCTTTTAGGAGAACTTAAGAATGTGCGAAAGCCGTCATCGGCCGACATTCGTTTCGTATCCGCACATTTAAATCATTAAAGATTCGAAAGTGTGCCTTTGATTTAGTAACAGTGACTTAGGCAGCATGGAGCGACTGCTCAAGGTCTGAAGTTGGCCCTTTATCTGTTTCGCCTATGGGTGCATTGCGGTTCCCTGAACCTCAGATGATATATTCCTACTTGGACACCAACTGGATTAAAAGTTTTCTCTTTGGCTCATGCGCTTGATCAAAATGGTGGTTCGATACAGGTCCTTCTTGACAATAGCATCAAATATTCTTGCGCATAATGAACGGCACAGAGGCTTCCTTGTGCCTTCGTTGCCAAAGAATTTAATAAGTGAGTACGTGGTTGAACTGTACAAGCTCTCTTCGTCTTACGTTTTACAATCTTTCAGAAGGATTTTGGCATGTGGTGGGGCCAAACGAAGTCATTTCCATCCAGCTAGTTGCGGAAAGATTAGTGTGGGCCAGTACGTTTTCTGGTCGGTTCACAGGTCTTGGAATTCCGCAGGGTACAAATCAACTCAAACCTTGATGTCCAGGCTGGAGTTGACCTTGGAAGGATTCAGCAGAGACGGTCGTTTAGAATCAGTATGTGTTTACGATGGCTTAGTGGTTAAAGTGAGGACTTGCTGGCTGGGATGTTAGGGTCGAAACCCAATCTATAAAAATCTAATGCTTCTGTCTGCCTGGACAATCTGGCACTGCTTCAGTCTTTGTGCTTATTTCTGGTGGCCTAAGAGATAGCTTCTGAACGGTTGTTAGATTTGAACCAAAGAAAAAGTCATAATCTCATAATTAAACGCAGGAATTCGAACGTGCGGATCTGATCAAAACAATCACCGGTGCTACCTTATGATTCCATCAGATACGTGATTTAACACCTGTTTTGGAATGTGAGCTTGATTTCCTTCAACGATATCCAAACTATAAGTAAAAGTAATGAAAATTACCGATTGTTAGTTACGTACTACTGAATGCTATATTTGAGTTGAAACAAATGATTCAAAAAATCGTCAAAGTTGTGCATGTTTCTGAAAAAAACTTAGTGGCATTTGAGTGGACTCGTCTCTCCATACAATTGTACCAAATCTCCGTTTTTTACCCAAGTCATAATTTCCGCTTCCAACTCGAGATTCTAACTTGTGTGTTAGGTTAAGTGGCATCCGTGGCTCCCATTCATACAGTTTTATCTATCTATCTGACATATCAGTCTACACATATTGATGCACAAAATCAACTGATTTCCTAAAGGACAATACTCCAAGTAGTTTTCTCCCAATTAGTAACGAAACAAAAAGTTTTCGTTCGCATCTTCATTTCCGGAACGGCAATTCCGCAGATTATTGGAGTCATGAAATCCTAATGCGCCCATACCGTTTTCGATGCCGTGTCATCCGAATGGTTCCATGAAGTAACCCGCGTGCAGTAACCGAGGATCGACCTTTAAATTCTACGTGTTCAGAACCTGACTCCCGCACAGTAGACGATATATCTTGGTTAAATTTGCTGATTAGCAAAAGTAGTGTGTCGTCACCGGGAAAAAATTCATGATGCACGCGCGGCGATTGGTTGGCGAATCGCCCGTATATGGAGGAAAGCATAACTGAATTCTGACCTCTGTTGCTTAAATGGCACGAAATCGCTTCGGACTTGAAGTCATCACGCTAAAGAATGCGTCCCATGATGAAGTCTTTAAGATTGTTCTGCGTTTTTACAAAAGGTGGTCTGATGTTTACCAGCAAAGACAAGATTTTGGAAAATAAGCACGCTTTGGTAAAAATAAGATTGTGGGGCTTTCATGCATTCCGCCACGCGGAACCCTCATTGGCTTCTATCAAAAATGCTCACCTCGTGCAGCCTATCTGGTCTTCAGGAGGTAGCTTCACATTTCTACTGAATTACGTAATAACTTTCGGGAAAAGCCCCCAAAAGACCCGAGCGGAATGAGCAGCGTAAAAACTTAGCAAAGGTTATGGTTACACATGACTGAACAAAACAAACTAAATCCGATCGCTCTGGAGAGAACTTTTTGTCTTTACAGGAGAGTAATGAACCTACACTCAAAGTAGTGGTTGGAAAACTAATCACTGCATCCGATAGAAATGGTTGCCGTGGATCCCAAAGAATTCTCATAACCAAATTATTTATAAACTTATTTAACTTCAAACAAATTTTGCGACTAATTAATTCATTTGCCTGAGCTTATTAATTTTCACTCGTTGTGAAAGATACCTTCGCCGGAATTTTCAACCATAAACGCTTTCTACTACTTTCACTGAAGGTAGTAGTTGGAATCCTAATCCTAATAGAAAAAGCCGACATGGATCCCAAAAATTCTTCTTGAGCAAAATATTTTTTTTTAGTTTGACTCCTGATCAGTAAACTTATTTAACTTCAGACAAATTTTGTGACTAATTAGTTCACTTACCTGAGATCATTTATTTTATCTCGCCGTATATGATATCTTCGCAGGAATTTTCACTCATAAACGCTTTCTCCAAATCAACCGATGTCTTAATGTATCGCGATATTTCAAATATCGTAGCGACTGAAACATGAGGCGGCCTGGTGCAGCACATTCAGTTGCCTGAGAACATCATAAAAACGAGATATTCAGCTGGGTTCCAGGTGAGTCTCTCGAAAGAACCAAATTAGTTTGCAGATGAGTGTATATTTGCTAAACTGGATGTCATCTAGCGTCCAAACATACAATACATGATAGGTTTTGTTCAAATTTCCAGAATTTGTGTTCCAAGTGGAATTGGGACTTAAAATCACAAAAAACGATGAACCGAGAATGGCTCTGATACGAAGATGAATGGCTTGAAATATTTTTCCACAAACATTCGGAAAAGATGGCACGCTGGTTACTTTATGTCTGTGCAATTTAACGACCTAGGCAGTAGCAACTCGTTACAATCGAGAAAACAACCATTGGGTGAAGACGTGTACCGCATATGCCAAAATATCATCTATCGAAAAACAATCGTTCCAATCAAAGCCCTCGTAACTCAAGAATTTGTGAAGCGTACCACATTGAGAAATAACGTCAAAGAGTGAAGGACGGTTTGTGTTGAAGCATGTCTCTCTGAGGCCGAGTTGATTCTTTCCCACAACATTGAGAACCCTACCAATCTTCGACATTGAGAAATAACGTCAAAGAGTGAAGGCCGAGTTGATTCTTTCGCAAAACATTGAGAACCCTATCAATCTTCGCACCAAAATAATCTCAGCCTCAAATGCGATGGCATTTCAAAGCTGTACACACCTGAACTCACCGGTATCTGCCTTTTTATACAATAATTCTCGAAAAGATCCACCAAAGCCCCGAGCTACAATTGCCGAAAATTTCATTTAATTTGATACCCCGATTTTTCAGCTGTCGTCGGTCTCCGAATATCTGATCGATCCTTTGTGCGTCGAAGGATCTTGGAATACTTATCGGACCTGTCGTGTTCGAACGCGAAACAAGGTTAATTTTGCACATCACCGTGTTTTTCATTTCACCTGAAAAAATCGAATCATCGAATGACGATTATTCAGGTACGCGGAATGTTCGCCACCTCTTTTGAAGCCACATGGGAACTTTTTCCACCAAATTACAGTTTGCTTCATCTATTCTTGAGTGGTTTTTCACGCATATTTTTGCACTCAGTAGACTTTAAGCATATCTTCGGAGAGAAAAACAGCAACCATGCTATATCAACATTATAAACCGGGTCTCGCTCCGCAAACCGCTGATTTGAGAAAACCAAAAACAATGAAAAACGCATACAGATTTGGTACGCCGGCCGATACATGCATGTGCAATTTAAGGACTTCGGCAGTAGCGAACCGCATGCACTGGGGAGGAACCTGAAATTTATCGAATGAATACGTGCGCCACATATACCAAGATATCATTCATCCAGAAAGCATTCGTTCCAATCACAGCCTTCGCAAGGCAAGATTTTGGGAACCGTACCACATTGATAAATAAGGTCGAAGAAAGAAAGACGGTCTGTTGTTTCCTTCAGAGGTCGAGGTGGTTCTCGTCCACAATACTGAGAACCTTACAAAGCTCTGCACTAAACTGGTCAGGTATATTGGCATCTCAAAGCTATACACACCCAAACCAACGGGTATCTGCCTTAATATGCAATAACTCTTGTAAACACACGAAAATTGCGAACTACCAGTGCCGAAAAATTTCCTCTACTTTACTATGCCAAATTTTGTGGCTGTCGTCGGTCTCCGAGTTGTGCGTTGAAGGATCACGGGTTACTAGACCAATCTGTCCAGTTCGATTGCGAAATCAGTCCCATGTTCCTGATCACCAGGTCCTCCGTTTCACCTGAAAAAACCGTGTCCATAAATAAAGATTATCTGGGTACGCGGAATTATCACCACCAGTTTTGAAGCCACAAGGTCTCGCTCTGCAAACCGCAAATTTAGGACAACCAAAAACAACGAAAAATGAATCAAATGGTATATGAATCAACGATGAGTTGTACCACCGGTTATCCTATTATTCTAACTAGCGATCCGCTCTTATTATAATTCAGCATCAGTGCATATCCGCACAATTGACAGCACAAGACTGGTTTCGCCCTCCACGGGATTCAGCAGGTAGACGCATTCCCCAAGTTTCCGTCAACACCATGTTTTACTTGAACCTATCATATTCGCTCATCAAAAAAAGACATATTTTACACATTCTCCGAATGTTGGGTCGATACCAGAAAACCAACTATTTGGACTTCATCATCGGCAGCATGAACGAGCCCTAATTGTCCATCCAGTAATGTCTGAATTTATCATTCTTCGGTCTCGCTTGGAAGTTTCGCCTCCGAAGTAGCTAGTTCTCCAGGGGTTGCACATTTCCACTTTGCTTTGTTCGTGACCTGGAAAACGGTTTGGAAGGATTACGAAAGATCTACTGACCTACCAACCGTGTTGAATAAGCATGAAACACTATTTCATCGTTGGAGAGACTACGTTCTTTGTCTACATTTCTTTCGCTTTCGGGGGATATAGGCACAAATCGTCTCCTCCAAATGGCATCCAGCATGTTGAGATTCATATGTATCAGAAGTCGACCGTTTTAGGTAGCCTCGATATGATTTGTATCATATCCACGTCTATGACCATTCAGAGAAGCAATTCTGCGATTTATTTGAAAGCCTTATTGGACATGAGATTACGCGGAACTCATGAGAAAACAAGTCAAGACAGGCTCAGCAAACGGGACATGAGCGCATATGGGTAAGCAGGTCAACAGCGCACATTCACACACAGACGCATGTCAATAAACCAGTGTCGGAAAGGACACCCTCTTCGGCAAGGTGAGTGGCGGGCACAGGTAAGCCAAACAACTGGAGATCAAAAGTGCATAGGCGGAGTAAACAAATGAATGAGGGAATTATCATAAGGTCAAGTTAGATTCAACAAATGGTTGTGTTACTTTCAGTAATCCCTGTACAAGGCAAACGTCTTGGATACTAATTATTTCAGTATGCAATTTGAACAATCCTAATTTTTTTCTTCAGGAAATTTCCCAATGTATCAATTGGTCTGTGGGATACTTAAATTTATTTCAACTGAACTAGCTGTTCTTTGAATGCAGTTGTGTTCTTCATTTCTGGGGACGTTTCCGCGTTCAGATGTTCCAACGCCGATCACAACAATCCAAACCCAAATTTTCGCTTCATAGGAAATTTCCCATCCGTGTTTTTCACTGAATCAATCTATTCTCGGCTAACACTTGCGTGCAAAGGCACTGAAATCACTTGCCCTTGCACGCATTGTGGCTATCAGGTTAGACACGTTTTAGATCGTGAGACATTTAGAGTGCCGTTTATGCGACCTGTTAAGAACCGCCTTGTTCGACAAAGTGACAACCTGAAATATGTCAGCATTTTCGTTTCTCTTTTGTTCGTTCGCGTGAGAAAACAAACTGTTAGTTCAGTTTCATATGGGTTCAACTTAATAGCGGAATAGCATTCTTTTAGTTCTCATTAGTGGTCACTACTCACAGAGCACTGAGAATTCTCGAACTGAGTCCTCACCCACAAACTCTTATCCACCAGAAGACAAACTTATATTCATGGGAATGACTGGTGGCTTGGAGGATTTCCGGCGGTCACAAAAGGAAAGAAGTTGAGATATTCATCTGCATGGTTATCAACAAATCGTTCAACGTTTGGACGTATATTGGTACCTGAAATACTAATAGTTAAAAGTGAGTAACGGCGATTTACAGCTGTGTTGGATTTACGAGCCGGAAGGTTGGGGGCTGGAGACACCCTGAACTTTCGTCATACGTCCACAGTTGATGGCTTTACATCAGGATGAAACAACTCCATGGTGTTTCTTGACACTTCAGCAGAGACTGGTTCCACTTACATGATGAGATTTTCAATGGAAAGCCAGGGTGCCGCAGAAAGATCACCTTTTAAAACAACTACGTTTATTCGACCAATACACTCATCTGCACAGCAAGTTGGCTTTCATTGCAGCTACCATTAAGCCAGTTGAATTTCTCATTCATTGTGTTCTCCAGTTATGTGTGCTGCGCCAATCCGCTTCAAACTTCAGTTTGTGCGATATTCGATAAATCACAATACAACGCATAGACCTAATCCATTCCTCATAAAGTTGCTGAAAATCTTTCGACATCCCATGACCGGTTTCGTCCTTCTTTGAGTTTAATAGCTAGGCGCAGTCCCCGAATCTCTGTCAATCTTGTGCAACAGATTCAACTTATGCACTCGTCAGTATGTAAACTTGGTTTTGACTCATGCTTCTCATTAAGAAAAAAATGAAAAAAATTTTTCGAAGTGACCAGCAGTTGTGTTGTGTATTTTCGACCGTAGCCTGCGCTTTGGAAATTCAAAGGAAAGCCGAATACGCCAGAGCACGTTCGTATACACGCTCAAAACTCATAACTGCGCCCAAATAGAATTCAGAAAAGAGGAGGTTTTTAGGATATCACAAAGGTCTGATTCGCCGGTAGGTCAGTGGCTGATGATTGGTAGAAATTTGTTCCTGAGAATTATTATTATAGGACTCACTGCTCAGTGATTTGGGGGAGCTTTCTGAAATGTTGGGCTTTAGTGTTCGCCACTGACTGACGTTTTGAATATAGGCATTAGGTTGACGGTTTTTTGTCTGTAACTTATCGAGAACGGCGAATCTTTACCTACACCGCTGTATTTTTGCTGAACATTTTTCCAAGCCCCTCCATTTTTCAGTCGAGAGATGTTATCTTCCTTCAGAAATGAAGGGTCGTTGAGGAAGTAATTTGGTCCATCGATGAAACCAAAGTTTCGGTCAGATTGGTTTCGGTCAAATTAACCTGCTTGTCTGAGTCGAAATGGGGTGTAAAGCCAGAGGTTTAGCGTTTCAACTATCTTGGTTAACCTTCAATTAATAACTGTAAACGTTGCATCCAGTGAACAAATTATAGGCGACACGATCAGAATTGGGCAAACACAGAGGACATATCTGGGAAATGTGATTGCTAGGATGAGAAAGCCAAACAGACCGCTGCAATTACAAGGCACAGTTGCTTGTTTAGGAGAGGCACATCATGTCGCAGAGACGTCATGGCACTTGGGTATGCATGAAATATGCCCTGTGAAACAGCACCCTAGGGACTTTACGGGAGTGAGGTAGCCAGGATCTATCGCGACAAATGCAATAGTAGCAAGCCGTTGACAGCACTTTACGAATCTAACCATCCTGAAATGTCTTTACGGTGTGCCTTCATAGAGAAGCTTCATTCAGCAGCACCTGAATGTTGTAGACTAATCAAGTGGTCCGTATTTATCACCGAACTTGCGGGCTTGCTCACGAGATAAAACAACTAAACCACTAAGGCAATCCAAAAAAGAAGTTCGTTTTGACAAAGACTTTCGGAGAATGAGCAGCTACCCGAAAGACTAGTGAGGGACGCACTGCCGATGAACCCCAACAGAAAAAGCACCCTCATGCAGTGATTCCAAGCTCTTCAGCGTAATTCTTCCTCATTGGTGGGGGTCAGGCTTCTAGATCACTCCAACAGATAAGTACATGCAAGAACTCCATCTATAGTATGTAAAAACAGCTTTATTTTTATTCTGAAACTTGGTTGACCTCCGTTTTCAGCTTGGCCATGAAGGAGCCGTCTCACACGTCGACGTCACTTAAACATGTCCATTGTGAACAGTATTTTCTTCGGTTGCGAATAGGTGCTGGATCAATTCGAGATACTGCAATAAGCCGGTATTTTTCCGGTCTTAAGGATCACTGCGGCCAAGCTGAGAACACTCGTCGAACTTGTTACCCAAAACTTCGAGGCATTTATTGATATCAAATCACACTGAAATCACGTAACGGCACAGATGAAATCCGCATGCACACGATGCGTTCGCGCTTACTTTGGTGTATCTTACACAGCTTGTTGTCAACATTTGTGCCGAAGTCAGCATTTTAGCTTTGAAGACGCCTGAGAATGTGAACTCAGTGTGTATGCAGGTATGCCGTTCTGTTTACTCAGCAAGATTTGCAGTGAAAACATTCGTATAAATAGCAAGACTCTGAAATACACTGAACCTCACTTCTACGGTATAAAGAACGGAACGAATAGTGCAGGCGAGTCTGGTTATTGCATCTGAACTTTCTTTGTCGGCTTATGAAAATAGGTGTTCAAAGTAGGATTTGATTTGTTTATCTCTGGTTGCTTAGTTACACTGTAATGATCCTCAACTAAGCCATTCTTGTAAAGACTGTTAAGTTATGGACTGCTCAGTTATACTGATGCATTATTAAATGATCATTTGATTCCATTTCTTCGGATTAAAGGTACCTTTAGATTGATGAAAGGCAGAGAAAGAATAAGCCAGAATGTGCACTCACCTAGTGATAAAGCACAGGTGTAATAAACGGATTTGAAATAATTGTCCTGTAGTTCCGGAGTAATTTTCATGTTGTACCAACCAGGTATTCAGAGGTTGAAAGTGTTCGTTTCAAAGTGGCATGCAAACACCCACAGTCATTTAGGATAACGGGAAACAAGCTGGTATGTGATTGTCCCCGACAGTGTGCTAGCATTGGAACATATGGAATACAGTACTTATCCACCCGGTGAGCAATGCTTTCACCCGAGAGTACAGCTGTTTCATCCTTGTTTGGAATCACCAACAGTGCGCATCTCACGAAAATCGGAAAGTTTCAAACCCACGACCCTCCAACCAGTGGCTGGCCGGCTGTTTGGTTATCTCTGACTTAGACAGTACATAGCAACACTCATCCTTCAATCACGGGAACCATATCACGTGGACACATGTTGGCTGACTTCTCGAGTGACGACTTCTCAGTTGGAGCTTACACTCGTCGCGTAAAATTGTCCTTTCTCTGGACTACTGATAAACTGAAGGTGGCGTGAGGAGGTTGATTAAAATTCAAAAGGGTTTTCATGCTTCCAAAGAAGCCCATCTAAAATGAAAACGAGAGAAGCACTGTAAAAAATTGTTTCACCCTACTTAGAACCGTCATGAATGAGCATCTCCAGAAACTCGGATTCATAAAAAAAAAGAGACTTTGCATGTGAACAAAAGCACGTGTGCGTGAGCTTTCAAATACGTTTAATGGACATTCCAAGTGCCTTTGAATCAGTCGATCGTGGACGTCCGCTATGCAGACTGTGGGAGCACGCACCGAAAGAATTAGTCATGAACACTTGCAAACCTCTACAGCATGTCTCAAAACCTTTGATCTCACCAATTATATTCGTCTTCTACATTCTGCTTTGATTTTTGGTAACTACACACAGCCCTTTGTAGTGCGTGATCCTGTCTTGGCGGCTAAGGTGAGTGAAAACGTGTACGATTTCGCTAGCTTGACAAGGTTAACAAGGCCACCATGGCTGCAGTTGTACCGTGCGGGGCGCACCCTTTTTGGGCTTAATCGTAAGGCAGTCTAAGCACGTTGCCTGAGGAAGGGCAGTTTAGAGCTAGATGTTTATTCCGCTGCTTATTTTATTTCGTGAAGAAGTGGAGGTTACCCACCACAAATTCGCCGTGGCCAAATTGTGTGTAAGCCCCACATTTAGAATGGGACAACTGGAATGTGTCATCCTCTCCAGTACGGGCAACAAACCAATGCTTTGAGGCGTTATCAAATAGTATAACTCCATTTATTTTTATATTTTCTGTCGGCTGGCAGTTTGACGGCTGTATCGGGTTTATATGCAGAGAGTAAACTCCCCAAAGAAAGGCTGGATATAGAGAGGTCATTCACATCCTTTGAGGCTGAATCCCCTGAGCAATCCCTCCAACAGCGGGTTATTTAAACCTGCGAAAGGTGGCACAGTTATACAAGAAAGTTTGTACTAGACGCTTCGATGTCCTCTGGCTCAGCTTGCCCCCTACAATCTATCTAATTTAGCCATTAGTGCAATTTTACCACCTCAATTAGATGTTACGGCTATTGACTTGATCAGTTGGTATTCTGAACGGCTTCTGTCTATTTTATTTCAGAAAGAAGCTTTCCGGAATTTTCGTTTTTGCTCTGATGTCACAACCGAATTTGAGCGTTGAGTGAGGACAGAAACACACAAGACCTTGCGTCGATATTCTAACTCAGCCTAAATCAACCTTCTTTAATTTCACCTTTCATCAAAGGTGGATGAAACAGGTCCATCACCGTGGTTCGGAACAACAGCTTGATCTATCCTCTTGAATCAACCTCATAGAAACTCCTCGGAGGCGCAATGACAAACCAGAGATGCGTCAAAACTTTGACTAGATTTGTATCAGTAGTATTACATACATTAATCTTTCAAAGGATTAAATGACGAATAATCGAATGAGACTTTGGCCATCATTTGGCAAATAAAACCAACGGTGCAGTAGTGAGCCGAATGGCACTTCCTACAGAGATATAGGATACCGTCTGAAATTTTTCGCAAAGTTTCAAGTTCCTTCGGTAGTTAAAACAGGTTTAGACGTGTGTGGAAAACTTTGAAGCCGTTTACGAGTCCGTCTATACCCTTTATCAAACATCCAGGAATGGCATTCAACACCCAGAACAAGGAGGTTGTTGCTTCATTCCTTTTCGTTGTCTGATTCAAGGCCGCTCTTGATACACAGTGCTGTCAACTGGTTTTGAAAGTATGATTGTTCATTCTGAAAAGTCTAAAATTGATTGCTTTGGACCTTCCTAACTGACCAACCACTTTTCACGTTAATTTTCTTACACCCAGGATGCGATTGTTGTTCATTCTATTTGTGGCTTCCATCGGGGCTTCAAAAGCGTCGACCTTACCTCATTCCGGTGAGTTCGTGTCTTTATCATTATTGTTTACGTCGATTTTGAGTTCAATGTCTCTGACTCCCCGTTCAGTTTCTACAGCATTTGAAAGCATTTAACAATCTCAATCCCTATTCATGATTATGTGGCAATCTGGAAAGAGGGATAATTGTAACAGAGTGGAATAAGTAAGCGTAATCCCATTAGTTAGTTTCTGTTCACGATTAGTGAACCACAGCAAAGAGATTGAACTAGTTCGCAAATTATGCTCACCTACAAGCGAATTTAGCTTTAACTGGACGGTCAACTAACTCGCAACATTCAATTTGAGACCAAGTAGAACTTAAGGTTGGGAAAACTCTGGGACTATGCCTACCTGATGAGTTCCAAGGGGATGGAAACCGGTTTTTGGCTGTAAGGGAGTTTGCAGCGAACTTGCCTGCTTTTTCCCTTCAAGAAAAGGTTTACCTAACAGTTTTCATATTTCTGCTGACCGTGAGGTCTTCCTTTCTATTATATTTTCTAAAGTGAACCTTATGGAAAGCACTCTATGTCAATTGTGTTCCGCTTACGGAGTACAATTAACTTTGTCAAGGCACTTGCAAACCTTTGTTCATTTGAACCTTTGTTCGTTTTTGGACTAGCGGGTCTAGCTGCCTTTGACGACACCTACAGCTCATCTACGACGCCTACAATTCCCAGTCAGTCAAGGTCATTCACTTGCTTCCTAAATTTACGGTTTTGCCAGGTGGGCATACAGTCAGCTCCCAGTTCCCTCTTTTGAACATGGATAAAGCGGCTACATCCGACTAGGTGCCTCAATTCAGGAGCGATGGCGTAATCGGGAAACAATCTGGTAAAGAACAAATGTGCAATCATTTTAAACCAAGTTGAAGATTCAGCTTTAGTTGAAATAAAACGAAGTCGCGAAAATACCTTGTGTCAATCAAAACACTCAAATTCTTCTTGTTCTCAACTTCACTCACGGTTGAAGCTTTCCTGCTGCGGTCGACTGCGTTTCTCTTGGTGTGAGTGCGATCACAACGACGGTGGAAGTGGAATCAATAATCCGATCAATAGTTGACTGTAGCTTGTTTCTTGTACTGCAATCATACGGTATTAGCTCATTCTCTTCTTACGTCATACGTTGAAGTATAAACCAATTCAGTGGAATGCTGCAAAGATAGCTATCAACGATAATGAGGTTCATGTGTAAAGTAAAATGTCACGTGCCTGGACAATGTATTCACGAGCTTAGAATCAAAACGTACCGTAGGTTTGGTTTGAATAAACCGGCTTCACAAACAACTCTGTGTGATCATTCAAGGAATTTACTGATCTGATTTTCAGCGCAAACCACTTGAGTTTCACTGAAGTGGCAAGGCCTTATCCGGTAGAGGCTTTTAATCTCTGATCACACGTTTCTGTCTTAATTTAGTCCCATTAAGGAAAACACTGTGATCGCTCAACGAATGTCTCATAAAAGTGAATGTTTTCGGCTTTGGAAGCTCCTTCTGCCAAACTTATCCAGGTTGGTCTGTAGCGAGAATAGATAGCCAAACACCTGGCTTCTGGTCTGTTCAACAAGCTTGGCTATTGATTTCCAGATGTTTTTGTCACCGTACGAGGAGATACCATCAAACTGTGGTTGAGTGCGTACGTTCTGCTTTTCCGCGTGCGTTAATATGGCACGTGAAGATTATCAGTTATCTTTTAACAAAGGGAAAAAAGCAAATTTGTGAACTTGTTGGTCGGTTTGTGATCTATGCGTTGGGGTCTGCGTTGATTTGATTCCACTGGTAACGCAGTGACTACTACTTAGTAGCTTCTTTTCTTTATTTGACTGCTTTTCTAACTTGAATTGGGTTGTGGCCTTACATTCTGATAATGATTATAAGGCCACCGTGCTCTATTTTAGTCTTTTTACCGTCTGGTGTCGCCTATGTCCGCCGGTTGATTCTGTACTATAATTTATCGGCCGAATACCTCTTCCGATCAAGATAATGGCTGCAAGTCCCGCTCCAAATGATTAATGTGACATTTCTACTCTTTGTCCACCAAAATAAGAAAACTCGATTGCGCCGTTTAGCGGCATCCATTTATAATGTTGAGCGTCTTTCTGATGGCGACACCGAATGGGGGATTGCGTCTTCCACTGACGCGCACACATCATATGAGAAAAAGAGCATCAACTAGGAAAAAGCATAATGTCCACAGCAACAAATACAACTTTCTACGAGCAATGACAGAATCATGCTAAACAATTCCATTTACCATTTATTCAACGTGGTAACCACAACAGTGACAATAGCTAACTTACCCACACTCACTTTCTTGTTTTTTTCCAAGAATTTACTACAAACAGCGCATCAGATGGCGTGTCCACAAAACTGCCAACCGAATCCAATGTAAATGTTCTCACAACCAGTGTAGACCAGAATCATCGGCACTCGACGGATGCTTCCACGGCAAACTTCGAGGAGAATTCCAGCTCTCCAAGCGGAGTTGAAGGCGGAGAAAATGACTCAACTGTCATTCCATTCCAGTCCATTCAATCTTCCGAAGTTCATACTAACTTGACGACGGTATCTGGTGTAACTGACCATGTCACATCAGACCTCAATCAAGACTTCACCGCTACCGTTAAATATGATGACTCTACTGCTTCTCAAACGACTTTGGGCTTTACTGAGAATGTCAGTGAAACCGGATGGCGCGACATACATACGCATACAACTGATGCAACTACCGGTAACGTTAATGACAACGCGAGCACAGAGACAGAAACAGGTTCGTTTGACTATGATTTATTGACCGAGCGCCTCTTCCGATCAAGATCATTGGTCCAAAGACGGCTCCAATTAACCTCGTGTCATTTCTTCTCCTTGTTCACGAGAATAAGGAAAATCGATTGCGTCGTTTCCCTTGTACCCATGTATTCTTTTAACAGCTTGTTTCTTATTTCTTTCACGTATGTCCTTTGGACAAATATTCCGACACATCGCCAGATATATATATATATATATATACATATGTACATATATACATATATATTGAAATACTGGTAGGTTGAACGCCTTATTTGTTGTAGATTCAGTGGCTTTACAACTTGCTTGCGAGCGTTTTGTCCCTAATTGGTAGAAAATGATCGGTGCGCGGCTGAGTGGACGAAGTGAATTTCCTTTCATGATTGGCTGTTCAAAGCAAACTAACGATTTCCTCCTACTGTATGCCATAACCACTGTACTTTGTAGACCACTTTCCGAATCTACCTCCGGTCATGTTAAATTAGAGAAAATCGTGTTGCCGGTGTTTTGTAAGCGGACGTCGATTACAGACAACTAAACAAGCCTTAAACCTGAGATGGGTACGCGATGGGAACACGCTTGCACGATGTATATCGTGAGTGGGATTCAAGTTCTTGGACATGTATTGACGGCGACACTTAACTGAGGTCGCCTTTTATACTGACGCGCGCGCATCAACTAGGAAAAAGCATAATGTCCACAGCAACAAATACAACTTTCTACGAGCAATGACAGAATCATGCTAAACAATTCCATTTACCATTTATTCAACGTGGTAACCACAACAGTGACAATAGCTAACTTACCCACACTCACTTTCTTGTTTTTTTCCAAGAATTTACTACAAACAGCGCATCAGATGGCGTGTCCACAAAACTGCCAACCGAATCCAATGTAAATGTTCTCACAACCAGTGTAGACCAGAATCATCGGCACTCGACGGATGCTTCCACGGCAAACTTCGAGGAGAATTCCAGCTCTCCAAGCGGAGTTGAAGGCGGAGAAAATGACTCAACTGTCATTCCATTCCAGTCCATTCAATCTTCCGAAGTTCATACTAACTTGACGACGGTATCTGGTGTAACTGACCATGTCACATCAGACCTCAATCAAGACTTCACCGCTACCGTTAAATATGATGACTCTACTGCTTCTCAAACGACTTTGGGCTTTACTGAGAATGTCAGTGAAACCGGATGGCGCGACATACATACGCATACAACTGATGCAACTACCGGTAACGTTAATGACAACGCGAGCACAGAGACAGAAACAGGTTCGTTTGACTATGATTTATTGACCGAGCGCCTCTTCCGATCAAGATCATTGGTCCAAAGACGGCTCCAATTAACCTCGTGTCATTTCTTCTCCTTGTTCACGAGAATAAGGAAAATCGATTGCGTCGTTTCCCTTGTACCCATGTATTCTTTTAACAGCTTGTTTCTTATTTCTTTCACGTATGTCCTTTGGACAAATATTCCGACACATCGCCAGATATATATATATATATATATACATATGTACATATATACATATATATTGAAATACTGGTAGGTTGAACGCCTTATTTGTTGTAGATTCAGTGGCTTTACAACTTGCTTGCGAGCGTTTTGTCCCTAATTGGTAGAAAATGATCGGTGCGCGGCTGAGTGGACGAAGTGAATTTCCTTTCATGATTGGCTGTTCAAAGCAAACTAACGATTTCCTCCTACTGTATGCCATAACCACTGTACTTTGTAGACCACTTTCCGAATCTACCTCCGGTCATGTTAAATTAGAGAAAATCGTGTTGCCGGTGTTTTGTAAGCGGACGTCGATTACAGACAACTAAACAAGCCTTAAACCTGAGATGGGTACGCGATGGGAACACGCTTGCACGATGTATATCGTGAGTGGGATTCAAGTTCTTGGACATGTATTGACGGCGACACTTAACTGAGGTCGCCTTTTATACTGACGCGCGCGCATCAACTAGGAAAAAGCATAATGTCCACAGCAACAAATACAACTTTCTACGAGCAATGACAGAATCATGCTAAACAATTCCATTTACCATTTTTCAACGTGGTAAACCACAACAGTGACAATAGCTAACTTACCCACACTCACTTTCTTGTTTTTTTCCAAGAATTTACTACAAACAGCGCATCAGATGGCGTGTCCACAAAACTGCCAACCGAATCCAATGTAAATGTTCTCACAACCAGTGTAGACCAGAATCATCGGCACTCGACGGATGCTTCCACGGCAAACTTCGAGGAGAATTCCAGCAAGCGGAGCGGAGTTGAAGGCGGAGAAAATGACTCAACTGTCATTCCATTCCAGTCCATTCAATCTTCCGAAGTTCATACTAACTTCGGTATCTGGTCTGGTGTAACTGACCATGTCACATCAGACCTCAATCAAGACTTCACCGCTACCGTTAAATATGATGACTCTACTGCTTCTCAAACGACTTTGGGCTTTACTGAGAATGTCAGTGAAACCGGATGGCGCGACATACATACGCATACAACTGATGCAACTACCGGTAACGTTAATGACAACGCGAGCACAGAGACAGAAACAGGTTCGTTTGACTATGATTTATTGACCGAGCGCCTCTTCCGATCAAGATCATTGGTCCAAAGACGGCTCCAATTAACCTCGTGTCATTTCTTCTCCTTGTTCACGAGAATAAGGAAAATCGATTGCGTCGTTTCCCTTGTACCCATGTATTCTTTTAACAGCTTGTTTCTTATTTCTTTCACGTATGTCCTTTGGACAAATATTCCGACACATCGCCAGATATATATATATATATATATACATATGTACATATATACATATATATTGAAATACTGGTAGGTTGAACGCCTTATTTGTTGTAGATTCAGTGGCTTTACAACTTGCTTGCGAGCGTTTTGTCCCTAATTGGTAGAAAATGATCGGTGCGCGGCTGAGTGGACGAAGTGAATTTCCTTTCATGATTGGCTGTTCAAAGCAAACTAACGATTTCCTCCTACTGTATGCCATAACCACTGTACTTTGTAGACCACTTTCCGAATCTACCTCCGGTCATGTTAAATTAGAGAAAATCGTGTTGCCGGTGTTTTGTAAGCGGACGTCGATTACAGACAACTAAACAAGCCTTAAACCTGAGATGGGTACGCGATGGGAACACGCTTGCACGATGTATATCGTGAGTGGGATTCAAGTTCTTGGACATGTATTGACGGCGACACTTAACTGAGGTCGCCTTTTATACTGACGCGCGCGCATCAACTAGGAAAAAGCATAATGTCCACAGCAACAAATACAACTTTCTACGAGCAATGACAGAATCATGCTAAACAATTCCATTTAGCAAGGTTTTTCAATGTGGTAACCACAACAGTGACAATAGCTAACTTACCCACACTCACTTTCTTGTTTTTTTCCAAGAATTTACTACAAACAGCGCATCAGATGGCGTGTCCACAAAACTGCCAACCGAATCCAATGTAAATGTTCTCACAACCAGTGTAGACCAGAATCATCGGCACTCGACGGATGACGGCAAAGCAAACTTCGAGGAGAATTCCAGCTCTCCAAGCGGAGTTGAAGGCGGAGAAAATGACTCAACTGTCATTCCATTCCAGTCAATCTTCCGATCCGAAGTTCATACTAACTTGACGACGGTATCTGGTGTAACTGACCATGTCACATCAGACCTCAATCAAGACTTCACCGCTACCGTTAAATATGATGACTCTACTGCTTCTCAAACGACTTTGGGTTTTACTAAAATTGTCAGCAAAAACGGATGGGACGGGACACATACGCATGCACCTGATGCAACTTCCGGTAACTTTTATTACAACGTCAGCACAGAGGCAAAATCAGGTTCGTCTGAGGACACCACTGCTAAGTATTCCTCAACAATTCCGGTCTCATCCACGGTCCACTCTAATACTGGCGATGGCGGAGAGAGCAGGATTTCAACAGCTGAATATACTGATAAAGGTACTGGGACTGGGCAGCAGTCTACCTCCTCATACTCGAACACAACTTACTCTGGTCCAGATGACAATCTAACGAATCAAGCATCAACTTCTAATTACACTCAGTAATATCGCTGTGAAGATCACAAAACTTATCAATGTCCCTAATGTCGGTAACTGACTGAGTAGCAGCTAACCTAAAGCAACATTTCATTATCTATGTACACCACGTTACCTTTCCAAGCCAAAGTGACTTCAGAAGCCGCAACTGAATATTCATTCTTTTTGATTTCACATCACACCACCCAGTGTAAGCATACGTGTCCAAGAGTTTGATGCGTTTAGTATTTATGTGTTCCACTGAGGCGTCTTTCTACAAACTACACTTTAATTAATCCTGCACTACATGCCAAAACTTGACTATATTTGTAGTTGCCAAACTTTTTCCAGTGACTTTTTTTGACGTCAGGGTTTTTCCCGACAGCCTACCAAATGTAGCCAGTAAATTTGTCATAAATCAACGCGTAAGAGGTTTACCAACATGGAGCTTTCTTTGAATCGGATCAAACTTAGAGTGCACCCACATCAGTGAGGTTAGAAGACCATACGGAAATTCCACACTTTCTAGAATTTTTGGAGGCCTCATAGGGCCGATCGCTTTCATACTGGACTGGTAGAGCAAGACAAGCAGCAAAATGACTGCCGCAAATTGGGTTTATTCAAAACCTGAAATTTAATACGATTAACTAACGGAATTTTTAATATCCTTGAAGCACAGTGGATGTCATTTTGTTGTAGCAATCAAGTGACACAGTTTGCAACTTAACTTGATGTTGGAGAAAGACTAATCTGAAGTTCACTAAAACTTCCTGTTTTGAAATCTTAAGAGTGGTACCGAAGCACACTTTGACGGACATGTGGCCACCCTTGTGAAGCTAATTCACTCGAAGACGTTCGGGTAAATTTAAGCGAAGTCTCATGCCTGAAGTAGTTTTTGTTGCAAATCAATGTTTATTACAGCATACATGAAGCTGGCTTTTCAGTTAGGAACGACGGATAATGGAGAGTGGGAAGTTAAACCAATCTGGTTCGACCTGAGAAGCAAGAAGGAGTAGAAAGCTACCACGAGTTAATATTGACCTCACAAGCAGTAGTATAGCTGGTGAACCGTAGTGACCAAAGTATATATGTATATAAACATGTATAAAAAATGGGACACCTTTGGCCTTTAAATTTAGGAATGAAGTGGCTTGGTTCAATCAAGTAGAAGCTACTGGTCACTACCCGATTATAAAAAATGGGTTAGGATTTGTGATGGAACCGTTGCAGGATACTGGGGAAAAGATGAAGGTGGAGAACTTTTCACCCGGAGATTTCGATGGTACACACAAACAAAGTTTAGTTTAGAAAGCGGACTCAGTATCGTTCGGCAACTGAGATCTTTCTACCTAGACCAGATAATTCTAAAATACGTTTCAGCAAATCAAAACGTATTCCTCGAAAACTTATGGTTTATAGATGCTGACGTTGAAAATGGGTCAGAGTTCTGTTCCGAACTGTGAGACGGCTAAATCTATCGCTTATTTTGAGAAGGCTGGAAATCAGGCCGCCTATCCCTGGAAGCACTGATGATCGAAGTGCTCTGGAGAAAATAATTGTAACAGCTCTCCACAAATCCATGCAGTTATCACTCTTCAGGCGCGAGGTCTCAAAAGACAAATCTTGTTGTCTGACAATTAACTACACTGTTAGAAACCAAGCGGTTTTGAGCTATGTTTAATAGTGATATAATTCCAAATCCCATTCATTCTTGCTGTCTGACAGTTAACTACACTGTTAGAAACCAAGTGGACAACGAATGCGGTTTTGAACTATGTTTAATAGTAATATAATTTTGGGCATACCGTTCCCCCATCACTCTTGCGGGGAACAATCAAAACGTTGTTCATGTACTTATTCAATATTTTAAAAGTTAACGGTGTACACAGTCGCCGACCAAAAAAACACAAAGTTTTATTTTTTCTTCTGGATTTGGGCAACTAATAAGAGTAAAAGACAGGATGAAGCACTCCGGCTTTCAACACATTCAGCTTTCGGAGGGCGAAATATCAGATTTAGTGATAAATGGAAAATGCGATTTTGCGTTTGTGATTGCATAAGAGATGACAGAGGGCGTGTACGGGCTCGAGAATCATTCAGAGGGTAAAATAAAGTAATAATTTGAAATTGCGCAAACGATGCAAGAGTCCCAAAAATATGTTCATGAAATTAGAAATCTTTTATCTTTAGTGAAAACAACATAACATGCCGGATTGGGAAAACAAAACGAAAGTGTGAGGATTCATCTCTCTGTAAGTTCAGATGGCTGGCACCTCATCCAGATTCATGGTGATTTTTAGGAAAATGCAGTCTTCAAAAATGTAGTCCGAATTTTTGAGAGCTTCAAGCTTCATGAATCTCGGGGCACCAAAACACGGATTTCGTTCGGCCGTTGGTCTACCCAGAAACATTGTTTGGTCTGCCCCGGCGTTCGGTTTAATGGTATAGTCAACCGGTTTACGCATCGTTACATCCGGATGTTGGTCCAACAGGGTGAAAGTAAGCTTAAAAATTAACAAAATAAGAAATGAGCGTTCATCAAAAATTAATGTCATGCAGTTACTATTAAAATGGGTCTTTATTTTGAAGGCGACTATCAGAGATGGACGACAAAGTAATCGAGAATGATTGTTCACTTCGCAAAGACACCTCCATGAGAACCGATTACCACAAACCTAATTTTTCGGATTTCCAACAGCGATGTCTTCGTATCAGTGAGACAACTCTATTTTGAAGTGCCCTGGGACATTGTACAGCTGTTTACACGTGTTATTTACAGTGTGCACCTCACTGAACTCAGAGAACTTCAAATCCGAGTTTCTGGGGATGCTCGTTTATGACGGTTCTAAGTAGGGTGAAACAATATTTTACAGTGCTCCTCACGTTTTCATTTTAGATGGGCTTCTTTGGAAGCATGAAAACCCTTTTGAATTTTAATCAACCTCCTCACGCCACCTTCAGTTTATCAGTAGTCCAGAGAAAGGACAATTTTACGCGACGAGTGTAAGCTCCAACTGAGAAGTCGTCACTCGAAAAGTCAGCCAACATGTCGTGAGTGATATGGTTCCCGTGATTGAAGGATGAGGGTTGCTATGTACTGTCTAAGTCAGAGATAACCCAACTACTGCTCAGCCGCTTGCGTTCAGCCACTGGTTTGAGAGTCGTGGGTTTGAAACTTCCTAAGATGCGCACTGTTGGTGATTCCCA
Organism: Opisthorchis viverrini; assembly: GCF_000715545.1. NCBI lineage: Eukaryota > Metazoa > Platyhelminthes > Trematoda > Opisthorchiida > Opisthorchiidae > Opisthorchis > Opisthorchis viverrini. Next base: position 1,002,173 of record NW_008751724.1, read on the forward strand.
ACAAGGATGAAACAGCTGTACACTGCTCCTGGACTTTTTAGCATAGATTAACTTCCCTGACAGAATGAAATCTGATACCGACCTAAATATGTATCCTGGCAGAAGACTTCAGTGCTTTATTTCGATTAAATGTAGATAGCTGACCGAATTATTTTAATGACGAAAACTATGTGTGTGCTCATCCTATGTGGACCGTGCGGTAAAGAAAGTATATAGATAGATCATTTTGTCATTCGATCGATACGCCCTTGGACGTTTTTTTCAGAGAAGTCGAACATATATAACAGGTGGTTCCCCTGTGAAAGACCAGGCGGCGTTATGATTTTAAGCAAATTTTACGATAATCCTCTTGCTGGTTTAGATACATTCTATCCCTCGTGATTCACTTGAAATTTTAACCGCGTTATCCGACGCACAAGCAGTGTGATCGATTGACGCAAAATCTCACCTCTATGTTCAAAGATGGATTTTGCCAACTTCAGACAGAAAAAGGCTACGCGCGCACCACGCCCCGGAAAAAAGTTAGAACCTTTCAACGTTAGGTAAATTCATTGACCAGCTTTGAACCTCTAAATTATGATCTGCTAAGCGTACCAACTTTTTCTCCCGTTGGTCGTTCTAAGCCAAATTAGAGTGGCTTTACAATTTTGGACACGTTGCAATTTTCATCAGTACCTGCACGTAGCTCCACCGGGTGTATGATTTTGGGCTTACTTGTTCCAATCCTTCTCCCGCACAAACACAACAAAATCAACCCTAGCATGAAAGATGGAAAGCCAGTCAGTTTTGTTGTTTTTCTGTGCATGCATGGTGATATATCAGAGGGTGATTTGTAAAATACCAAATATCTCAGAAACACCACAAAAATTACGGCTTTTGTAAAGACGTGTACGGTCATCAAAGTCAACTTTGTAAAACGTCGTTTTACGAATTTTCTCCCTTCATTTTGACATACCGACTTTGCTAGGAAAACAAGAAAACATTTCTTTTCAGAAGCTTTCGGAAAGTGGGTAACACTTCGTTTTTGACGCAAACGCTTCCGCTCAAAATTCAGGTCGGTTAAAGTGATCTGAACATCAAATAAGGGTAGAAACATGAATCAGGTACCGCTATCGTGTGATGTGTTAAACAATAGCGTTTCATATATCCACTGATCTAATGAACGAAATCATGTGGCCCAATTGTCGCGCTACGTCACGTGATCGTGTGACGGAAGAAGAATATTTTGCGTAAGACATATCACAGGGTCATTTTCCAAATCAGGCACACAGGCTTCATTGGATATTTCACACTGCAACCCAGATAAACTGAGAAAACGATCAGAGACATAGAGTAATTACAAAGATGTCTGGAGACCATTTCAAGAGAGGTGTTGTCCTTGTTTGAAAACACATCCGACATTACCCACTTTGCTATGACCGAACTGGGGGTGTAGCTTTATATTTTCACCTACCTGGTGCGTAAACGGCCACGATAAAACCGTGTCATGTTCCCCACGACACAGACAGACAAACACGGACATAAACTTCCCACGGCAATCTCCGCTTCCGTACAAACATACAGAAACGGCCATACGGTAGCCACAGCGATGCGTATAGAACGGTGGGCTGAACAATGTGGTCTGCTTGCCTGACTTTGCCATACTGAACTTTTCCGCGTAGTTGTCGATCTTCCAAGTGAATGACGAGCCGAAACATCGTTCGAGTGCAGTCAGGCGCTTGGCTTGTTGTGTCAGCATGGATTTGAGTTCAGTGAAAGACTTTGTCTGACAGGGAGTAAATAAATTAGTTCTCAGTCAGAAAATATGAAAGACCGGATCAGACTAACATGTGAGGCAAAGGTGTCAAGTTCCACTTTGCACGACATGATATTAAGATGGATCGTTCACTTACTTAGCCTTCCACTCACCTGAAGTTCCTACATGGTTGTTCAACTATATCAGGTTATTCTGAATGTTTGCAACTACTTGCTTGTGCAAACAATTTTATGAGTACTTCACAATTAAATACGATCACATTTCAGTTCACGTCGGAATTCACACTCAAGCCAACCAAGTACGTGACCATTTGGCTTGCTTTAGACGACAGTTTGGCCCACAAGGCTGAAGACTCAATGTGTGGTGAGTCATTCAGTGTAAGGGTACACCAACACATCTTTAAGTGATGAAGAAAAATGCAAAATTTCTGTTTAAAAAAAGGTAAGTTTTATCCGGTTTGCTTTCTACCCATCCTTTAATAAGTCTGGACGTATCGACTTAAAATCTTTTCTAATAAATGCAAGGTCTCTTTTCTAGAATTGTCGTGTAAGTTCCAAACGAGCTCTGACCAGTATATCTCAGTAGAAGTCCGAGTTTTTCTCGACAAATGGCACTCATGCAGATTACATTGTTGTGAGAGTGAAGCCTCGTTTTCCGGTAAGATTTGTTTCAGCTCTCTTCACGTTGTATATTTTACATTCACACTCATGTGTATTTTGCCGCCGAACAAATTTTATGCCTTTTTGAAACACAGTTAAACAAGAACCTTATACGTACGACCCCACAACGAGTTTGTCATCTCGATCATCGCTCAACGCTCCTTCCTTGGTTGCGTCCCTGCGGGATGATCGCACTAGTGATCCGATCCTGTTCTGTCTTAGCTAGAGTGTTTTTCTAGTAGTGTTCTGTTTTTGTTCGCCAGTAGTGTATTTGGTTTGTGGGCTACATTGATGACGTTTTCACCTAACATAACATACAGATGGTTTTATTTCGAAAGTCTTACAAGCTGTGAGTCTTTTCTTCTCGGCCATTTTCCCTCAAAATACTGGGCTTTCTGCAACAGGTCTTCATTCTTTTCCTTAGTATTTGTGTCTGATTGGGGCCTCATTCATCATGGCTGCACGGCAGTCAAACGCCAGTTTATACTGCTTGTGCATCGCAGTCCCTAAAGACGATGATGACCACAACGACGAGAATGATCAAATAAGCACACAAGTATATCCTCCAGTAGGCTCGTTTGAGAGATCTAATCCCCAAACTGAGACCTCCCACTAAATTTATCATTATTTGCGACCCCGTTTATTTCCAAAACACACACATGCCGCAGGCATAACTGACCCTGTCACAGAGGGCCGGAATGTGAAACCTAACCCAAACCGCGAGTCTCCCTTGGTCCGGTACGTACCAATTACCTGACCATCGTAATAACTCTGAAAATACTCACATCCATCGCAGCCTTTGATCAAACAAAAACTGGACATTATTTGCAATGAGAGTACCGTAGGATAGAAACGGATATTTGATATATTTGCTAACAGTGGGCTTGGCTGCCAAAGTGATTGTATTATACATGAGTTGCTCGAACGCCTTACGTGTGTCAGTACCGAAGTTGTTTAATTCAACCCGTCTAAACTCCAACTCGCATCGATGGTGCTCCAAAAAGGCAAATACTTTCAGCAGTACAAGGAAAAGTATGAATGTCTGATGAACTTTTACCAATGATGAAGGTGACACTGGAAGCACCTGCGACCTGATTGTGTTACATCCTAGACTACAGGTAGAACCTGTCTCTTCGGATAGTTTTTCTAAACTGGTGGCGTAAACAAGCATCTCTTTGTATTGCGAAATTGTGGCGAAATTTTGAATTGGATAATTGCACTATATTGCGCGTAGTTTGTGAATTTCAGAGTCAAGAGTAACGCTGTACACTGTATGCCATTAAGCCAAACGGACTATACGACAAATGGGACTTAGCCGTCAGAAACTACTAGTTCCTCATTCATCGTTGTTTCACGAGGGTGAAGTCGCCAGCAGAGGCGTAGTAGCAGACTTGTCAGTGGGTGGTTTTTCCCATATACCAGAACGTCATTCTCCTAAATTATTATGGGGCTGACTTTTCCCATATACCAGAACGTCATTCTCCTACCAAACCCATTATAAATTAAATTATTATGGGGCTGACCGCCTAGTGAGTCCTCGGAGGCAAACGTATTCCAAGCCCAAATGTATCGTCTCCACACAAGTTCAGATTCCCCAGCAAAACCTCTTCACAGACATTCGGAGGGAACAATGCACTGTGGTTGTGTGGATCATGCATCACAAACTAAAGATAAGCCGTTGCAAACCTAATTTTTATTACTTGTGTCTATAAAATTCACGTGGCGTACTTTGATCATTGAACGAACAGCTTGAGTTTTGTGAGCTTCTTAGATATTATCAATTGGACATTCTGAAATATCAATGGACAGAGATTGAACTTTCTTTCAGGGAGCCAACTTAAATCACAGAAATAGAGCGCAAAGTTGGTTTCCGTTTTTTTTAATGAAACAGCAGCCCTCTAGGAGTGAATAACACCTTCATACGTCTACAAGGGAACTGTCACAGACCTAACATACGGAATTCCTGAAGCTATGCATGACCACTAGGAGGGCTGAAAGCTCACTTCAAACGCTGTGATTCTTGGTTCACTTGTAATTAAACAATCCTAATGATGATACCATTTACCTAGCCTCGCACACAAACGGAACAGAAGACAAATTATCGGTAAACCCAACGTCCTGTTCTAATTTTGTGTCTAACGAATGAACAGTAGTCCGAATTATCACATTTGACGACAGGCCGGTGATCTTATGGGCGCAATTAAACGATTAATAGGTCCGCATGTGACAGTAGCGAACAGGCGTATACTACTGATGATGCAAGCGAGTAGTCTGTGGTTATTTTTAAGCTCCACCCCGCGTCCAACGGTGGGAGAACTTTACTACGGAAATTGTTGAACTGCTTTGCAGCGTTCGTTTACGGTTGTTTACTGATCAATGAATCTCCAAAAAAATACCAGAAGACGCATGAGCATGTTTAGTTTTTACATACTATGTGCCCACGAGACGTTTAATTTCCTGTCCAATAGCTTGTTACTGATGAGCTGGTGTTTTCTAATGGGCGACTTCGAGGCAAAGGGCTTCCCTCCACTCAATAGTATAGTAAGTAGCATTATTATCCTATAAAAACGTCTCATTTACTCGCATACTCAATCCTTGTCTAATGAACTCTTCCCTAGTTTTTGCACACTTCTGCCAAACTAAATAGAACAAGAGGACAGACATCCACCACAACGCATCTGAGTTTGACCTTTATCCAGGGCCTATTTACCGCCTATCGTCTATCCGTACATACATTAAAAATTGGAGCCCAAGTTATATTTTAACAGGAAGCAGGCTTTGGGGTAGACAGGGTTGATTCCGTTCCTCAGGAAAAATGTTTAGGAAAAAATTTTCACCTGACTATGACACGCGACCGTACCTCAGAAACGCCAAATTTCAGAATGATGCGCATACTGAATTTCACTACTGTCGAATAACTTCCGAGGTCGACATGTCAACAGCTAGAATGCTTGAGTAATTTTTGTTCAACTAATCTGGGTCTCGTGCTTTGCTGAAGAAGTCGGTACCCGTGGTCAGAAATCAACACTCTCTGTGCGCTTCATCTTATGAGCAGTTCGGTCAACAAGCACATTCGTTCAGCTATCATAGTCCTTATTACCTGCGCTTCAAGCAGCAATGTCATCTGTTGCATTGACGAGTTCACCATATTCAAATGTTCAATGTGGCATTCAGTCAGATGGACTTCTGTCTTCTTCTTGCGTCCAAGAAACTCACATCCGTGTGGCTCGAACGGACAGGGAAGATCTTGCTTTGAGCACTCGGTCGCCAAATGTTCGGCCAGTTGGCATCGTGGAATATCTCTTTTTTTGCAGTCATTCGGACACGTTACAGGAAAACGAGGACATACTCCAATGTGTTTCAACTCGTTTGCGGCAATTAGTGATGCATCACAAAATTTGCACTTCTTTGAACGTTTTGGACAATCATTGCTCACGTGGGTTTCAAGATAGCGTTGCTAAAAAGAAAGGGAGAATAATACATCATTAGGCTTAGTTCTGTGGCGTATCAATAAATAGAGAATAGTTAGCCAAGTGTGAATGTCTGAATCTCCACATTGACTAATCAAACCTGATGACGAATAGATACCAAGCTGGATGTCTGTCGTATGTCAGCATTGGAGAGAAGCCTTCCCATGGTAATCGAGTTTGATAGTTGATCCATATGCTCCAAAAACGGCATTTGGCACTTTTGATGAGATTTATCAATTTTTTGCTCGAAAAGCATCACTATATAAGTTTTATCAAAGTTTCTGACAACTATTTTTCCGGGTTCTCTGGATTTTCGCACAGATTTTAGCTTGCTGTGGCAGTCTTAATCAAAAACCCTGTTTCTCAATTGACTAGATGACCTTCGATTAGCTCCTGTATTTGATTTGTGCGTGTTCCACACCCGTGCTCTGCGTTAGCTTAGCAGGACACATAACTTAACTTCAAAACATTTTCAAAGACTTCGTGCTTGAAACTCACCCGAAAATAACATAGCGATAGCATCATTCACGACAAAAGTGAGCTTCACAAAGTATGCATCCATATCTTATGAGTCAATCCTGTTTTCATATATCACAAATGTAGTGTGATGCGGAGGGTGCGATGTTGGGTAACCTGTAAATCGATCAACAACTTAAGATACTTTGTTTCTGATGCACACTGATTCACTGCTGACGTTGTAATCCACATGTTACTGACTGTTTCGCCAAAATTGTTGGTATCCATTGGGGCTCACATCTCAAAAGCCTAAATATCTTCCATTTGATACAAATCAACGTCTACTGGTGCCTTACCTCCCTGCATCGCATTAATATTGTCTCCAACCATGCTGCTATATACAGAGGGGGGATATGGTTGATCTTACAAATCTAGCAATTCAATGCAAGCCTCCCTCGGATTGTGACTCAACACTTCACAACAATGGTATCCATCCTGTGACGTTTTGCGTGTTTCCATTACAAAGTTATCATCAACCGGATTTGCGTGAATGACAAATGCTAAACAAAGTAATTTCTGCTTCAAATCACGTCGAAAAATCTGGCTGCTTGACTACGTTTAGGTAGACAAGTTTTCTGATATTTGCAACGCGTTCACGTCGCATATGCGGAAAAGTTAAATCACCCGAGTTACTTCTTGGGGTTGGCTACCTAGTGATACAGACTGAGCGGTAAGCGTCTTTTATTCTGGAAAAATCCCCAATGCAACAAAGCTGTGGAAAACAAAAGCGGCATTTATGTCACATTTAATCTATTACAACCTACAATTGCAGCGGCTTGTTGGAGCTTTCAATAGGAATTTCATTCTGTCAAGTAATCTATGCTAAAATATGCAGAAGCACTGTACAGCTGTTTCATCCTTCTTTGTAATCAATGAGAGTGCGCATCTCACAAAACGCAGGAAGTTCCGAATCCGTGACCTTTTGACAACTAGGAGACCAATTAAACGTTTGACAACGAATGACTGGTAGTTCTGGAACGGTCTTCGCGTAGTTTCCGAAACTACCAGATACTGTTTAGAAGCTGTAGAATCACAGGCAGAAGAGGAGGAATTAACCCACCCAACCCTGCATTGACGATGTCGCCTCGATTGGTGATGAAACGTTTGCAATCCAACTGCCAAGCTCGGCGAACAGACATAAAACCGTATGGTTTTCGAGTCCGGTTTATGTGAGCCGAGCCGCACGACCGGTTCTTTGCACGCGACCAAACGTTTGCAAAATAGGCTAAAATCGATCAACTCATTCTAACAAGGGGTTCAAAACTGAGCAATAATCATACAGAACATACTCGAAGGCTGAACAGGCCGGTGCCTGAATGCCTGCATGCTATTTCTGCTAAATTGCGTGGACAGACAAAGTGTGTCTAAACAGCCACAAAACACTAGATTAAGGAGAAAGGTTTATGACGCAAGTGGGCCAAAATCAGAAAACGAAAATTCCACTTACTTCAAACTCCACACCACAGTCATTTGGGCATGTGATGACACGAAAGCCACAGTGTGATAAATGCCCACCCAGTTGCGCCAGTTTCCCAGTCCAAGTACAACCGCCCGGTTCAAAAGTACATCGCACGGCCAACTCATCCATTTGCAGTTGGAAATCTTTGTCCAGTTTTATGTGATCCTGCTTCAAATGTGTATTGTCCGCTGGACATTTGGAGGAACCTCTGAGAACCAGATAACAGTTATAACCAATTTACTATACTTCAATGAAAATTTATATGGCCTAACTTTAAGTACTTCGCATTTGAATCAATCTGACAGGGATTTCATTCGAATTGTAAAATTTGCACATGTTTGGACTACTAATGAGTAGATACCAATGGTACTAACGAGTAAATACTAATGAGCAGCAAAATTGCTTTCATTTTGCAGCTGCGCCGGAAATCCTATTTATTTTCAAGAACTTGGCCGAACACCTTAGTTAGCCCGTGGTCAGCGCCAGGATTCTGAATAATTTTTCACATGGAAGTTAAGCTAACCGCACCATGATAACATTCCCACAACTGCAAACCGCTTGCAAAGCAAGGAGATTGTCAGGCTCGGCGAGCAGATCAACATCCATCCAATCTACAAACAACTTTCAGTATAATTCGTCCGCTTTAAACACGAATTTAACATGAAGAGAAGATCCCGATTTGAACGGTGACAAAAAAAACCAACGAGTAGAGTCGGGGATCGCTTCAAATCAGAGAACACAAGTATCGTTTTCTCAGTAGTTCCTTTTTTAAGGAATGTGGTATGCAAAAGTGACAGAACTTAAGCATCATCGGGTCTCCCTAACGAAAGTAAAATCCGAGAAGACAAAACAATATGTTTTCGCTGACGTTTTTTTTCGAGTTGCCTTAGATCACTTTCATCCACCTTTTTCTACCTGCATATGAAATGGAATATCACATGTCACAAACCAATACCTCATATGCATCTGCCAATCCGATCCATTTCGGCATGGATTTTAATAAGAGAGGAACCACGCTGCCTCCCTGTTAGTGGCACATATAGAGTGAGGAGATGAAATTCCTTACGTTTCCATAACACAGCTTATAACCATTGGGTTTTAATATTGCTTCACTTTTACCATGCAGACTGAGTGGGATTGAGTGGGGGTTGTCGGATTAGTTGGACATCCATCAAACTCGACGTCACACGGGAAAAATTGCTTCTTAATTGTCACCAAAAAGGAGAATGTGTTCTTTAGACAATGAAATCAATCTTGTATTTTAAAAATTATCTTAAACAGTCGGTTGAGCTATTACTGTATAACCCAACTTTCCTCGATACGGAGGATTTCCAGAACAATTAAATAAGTTACCAGATTGGCCTAGTTCTGAAACGGACAATGAAATATTCAGAAAGATCTTCTACAACTAGAAATCCAAATCAGTGGTGGATATTGGATAAATTCCTTGTCGCATCCTGGCAGTGTCTAACTGTTACGAGTGAATGGTTCTGAATGTTACCCGAGAATGGTTTTTAAAACAAGTAATGTAATGAAAGTTGATGTGCCGTAGTACGATGATACCAGAATGAACTGAACCAGTCAGCAGATGACCAAGTAAAGTGGATTCCATAACTGAAGAAGGAGTGACACCATATCCTGTCTAACTACGGGCTAACAAGACAGCTGATCAACCACTTGCTGATGACCAGTTGAAAATCAAACAACTTGTCGGGAGGTTTCGGCTCTTATTCCCCTTGGAAGTTCGCGAGGTACGTACTCTGGATGTTTCTTAACAAGGCTGAAACATCTATACTGTGCTTTTGGGCTTTCCACTGTAGACTAACAGCCTGGTTGAAAAAATTGATGGCAGATACCGATGTTTCGATGGCAATCAAGTAAGTGGTGATGATAGTCGTGTTCTACCGCCAGTTTAGACCAACTAATGGCTTTCAGCATTCCTTTGCATTTCGGTCCGCCGACTTGATACTTTCATGTTACCAGCGGTTCCGGGCTCTCAAGTAGCGCAAAATATTTGTCTTTCACAAAACAGTTAGGTCATTTGTTTAATAAATTTATTCCCGTTAATAAAGCCACACCTGTGTGCATGCAAATACATATATATTGGCTGGCACATGGGCATAGGCAGGGATCAGTTCAATTAAATTAATTCAATTCCGAAAATTCCCATTTATAATAAGAACACAGATGGGTTGACGAACATGTTTTCGGTAAGGTCTTTTCAAGTCATACAATTGCAAAGGTTAAGAGAGCGGTATTTAACATATTTGAATGAGTATGGTGTCAATGGACAGGGAATCGAGTGAGATGACATTGGCTACCTATCAAAGAACCATTAGTTCAGGTCACCAATAGGATGACTTGAGATAGTCAGCTCGAGGGTTGTTGTAGTTTTGTCTTTAGCACGCGGTGCATGTGTGTCAAAATGCTTGAACCAATACGACGACAAATGTGTCAATACAGCTTGCGAGATACATTTCAATTCGGGGACTCAATAAAGGACCTAGAACTGAAAGATTCGTTCATGTGTTCACTAGCGTCCCCCCAACTGAAACGATTAACTACCTATGTAACTACATAGAAGCAAATAATTTTCGGCTACCTATTCCAGTCAACGAGCTGCGTGAACTCCTCCTGCGATCCACATTGAATGTGCAACTACTGTTCAATGGCATGCTCTACCGTCAAACTGACGGCGTTGCCATGGGCTCACCACTGGGCCCCAATGCTAGCCGACATTTTCATGAGTAAACTTGAAAATGGTCCTTTAAATGCTGACATAGAGAATATGCAACATTACTGCCGATATGTAGACGACGGCTTCGCCGTTGTTAACAACAAAGACGAATTGGAATCACTCCCACGAGAGTTCAATAAGGCCCAGACTGCCATTCAATTCACCTCGGA